>NW_008824035.1:9713076-9714089 GCF_000699105.1 Pygoscelis adeliae | reverse complement strand
GTTAGCACACAAAGGAAGAATGCCAGCCACTCCCAGAGCAGGCTTCGTGCCAAAATAGATGGTTTCCTCAAAAAATGATAAATTATTCTGGTTGAGTTTGCGGGTTTTTTGTTGGTTTTGTTTTTTTCTTTCTTACCTTAAGTTGTTGTTTCCCAGAGTTAGGTGTGTAAAACTGAACATAGGCTAACACTTTTTGCTAGGTTAAAGTCAGAATGCCACACTTGCAACACTCAGCTCTTAGTCATGTGCTGATTAATATCATGCCTGTGTCTGTTTTGATCTGCCATTTTCTTTAATATTGCCTTTAAGAAAAAGAGAGGGTCACCAAAATGAAGTTTTTCCTGCCAAACTGGTAAGCACTGGCATATATGCAGACATTTCCCACCCTCATTACAACAAAAAGCAGAGAGTGAATTTAAGCTACGTGTAGATTCATACATGGAAAAAACGCACCGTAAGTATTCTTTACCACTTTAAATTTGTCACGTGTCTTTCAAGATTTCATTTTTCAGATGATCACAGATTAAAAAAAACATGATTCCTTAAAAAACACAATTTTGAGCCAAGAAACTGTCTCCCTGATGCAGCGTGGTTCCTACTGGTATCAACTTAAGATCTGACTGTATATTGAAATCTCGTTTCCATTTTAAAAATTCTGAACTCCCAAAGTGAGTGTAGAGACAATCCAAGGGGCTTCATTCAATCACGTATGAGTGAAAATGACTCTCCTCAGTCTATCACCACAAGACAAGGGAATACGAAACAGGAATAAAAAGAGAGCTTGTTTGAGAAGCTACTGATTAACGGTATATAAGTATCTGAGAAAAAAAGTGCCTAATCATGCAGTATACTACCTCTCCAACAAGAGAAGATTAAAAAAAAAAAAAAGCTCCTTTACTGTTGTCTATGGCAGAGAAGCAGATACTTTTGCCTTGATAGCTCTGCATCCACTTGGAGACCTGAGCTTCTTTAAAAACATCTTTTCCCTTCTCCCCGCATTCCACTTCAGCAGG
>NW_008824035.1:9699628-9713062 GCF_000699105.1 Pygoscelis adeliae | reverse complement strand
CATATCACTTGATGGAGTGCATACGTAGAGGGACAACCATCAAAAATCAGGCCTCCTTGTTTTGATGCTCTATTGACTTCAGGATAGATCAGAGCATGCTCTCAATCACATTTCCTTCAGTAATTAGGGTTGATAACATTTTTAGTAAAGGTGAGATCATCCAGATAAATTAATGCAAAGGTAAAATATTTTTGTTTGGTTAGCACGGTAGAGCATCTCAAGTCAGAAGATGGGAAATGTCTGCTATCAGTTAAATTACAGTTTTATCAGACTTTTGATTTTCTCACTTTAGCTGGTGCACAAGTAGCTTCACCTTTTTAAATAGCACAAGGAGGAGCACAGATCAAAGCCTTAGACAGATGTCATCTCATGCTGGTAGTTTTCCTCTGTATTTTGCAGTTGCCCTGAGTAAGAGTTACTTTGTAGATCCACAAAAGGGCATTAAATATCATAAACAGAATTACAAAATATTTCACACACGTAAAATGAAAATATTTTAAGTGTAATTTGTTTCTGTATTCAGTTGTGATCACTTTGGTTCATATTTGAACCAAAGTTAGAGAAGGGAGAGCAGAAACGGGCTTGGAAAGAACAGTATCATTTTGATTGCGATGCTCCATGAGAAAATTCCACCATACATACACCTTCTTTCATTAGGTGTTTCCAAATTCCATCCATAGTGCTGTTTCCCCAACTCTCTAACCACAAGGCCATGTTACCCAGGAACAGCATATGCCAGCATTCCCTCCAAATATAAGAAAGTAGGAATTTCTTCTCTTTTCTTACCACATGTAAATGCTGTTGAAGAACTCTCACCTATTTCTTTGTTTTCGTTTTGTCCCACCAACATTTTCCGGCCTCAATCAAGGCAGATTTCTTCACTTCCTACCCACCGATATTTTTCACCTGATCGAAGAAATCCCTTCTCCTATTTATCAGTCTGTGTTCTTTCATCTCCCATGCTAGCAGGCATCAGTGGTTCTCCTTACTTGCTCTAAATCTCCCAGGCTCATTAGCCTGCTTCTCCGCCCTTGATCTTCATGTTCTTCACCTTTGTGATTGTCTTCCATGTGCTTTGTGATATCTGTGACTTTCTGAAAACCTTTTCCCTTAGCACTGCAGTACTTCTGCTTTCTTCTGTGACCATCTCCACATGATCCCCTAACCCTGCAGTATTTCTTGTTATTGCTGTAAACTGCTCACCTTGTACTTTGCTTGCAGGTCTGCCTCCATTGGCTTCTGAGGAATCAGGCTGTTTCTTTTGTCCTTTCCTGATCAAGATGCTCTATCTTTCTGCCTTCTGCTCCATGAGTCATCCTCCTTTGTTTGTTCTTGTACACCTCTCCGACACATTGATCCCAGAGCTTTACTAAGATATAATTGCTCATATCTCCCTCTTCCCATTTGGTGAAATCTAAGTGACCAAACTTCCCTGTCTTTTCTCATCAGCTGTTTTTATCATGTGCAAGGAAGTCATTGTTATTATAACTATTTCTAAAATTATTAAATTATATTTGGAGAGTGATAGCATTGCATTAAGCTGTCTCCTCTAATAAGTAAGAGGACTAGCATTTAAAAAAAATTACCCACCACAGTTTCCTGTTCAAGCTAACCAGAAACTTTTTATAGATAATGAAGAAACAAACATGTTTTACAATGGTAATTCTAATTTCATGCTATATTTGTTCATGCTTTTAGGGTTGTAGCTATTTGGAAAGTACTGCAGAATATGATTTCATTAGGTCATTTCTACTGCCATGGAGAACAAACCTTGCTGTAAGCTTTGGAGACAGACATTTTTGCTATACACACATTAGTGGTGCAACATAAGCACTATTGATGCAACATTGACCACTCTGTATTTCAAGTACCTTCCACTCTTAACTTCAGGCTAAAGTGATGCATCAATCTCTATGTCTGCTCCATACCTTGACCTCTTTCTTTAGACAACAAAGGCTAGCAGTGGGGCTTCTGAAACACAGACACCTATGCACAACCTGATTGTGCCCCAGTTAATGTTTTTTTTTAAACTCTGTAACAAGGCCATGATAGTTTATGGAACATAAACTCTTCAAGCTGATGTTAACATGATAGAAACACTAACAAGATACAGTGATTCCATGTTTCTGGCTAAAATACATTTAGCTGAGCTGTGTGAAGACACAAACAATAACAAGGACACCCATTCTCAGACAACCTCTTCTACCACTATGGAAGTCAACAAGAGACTTTTTATTGACTTGGAGCAGGTCCTAATTAGTTGGGAACAGCATGTGCATACTCCAGCACTCAGGGGATGAAATGGTTTGTTAGCAGAGCACATGGTTTTGATTAGTGGTCTAATGAACTAATGCCTCAAATCAACAGGAAATGCAGCATCTGGTCAGTGTTTCATTGCTTCCTTAAGCCCCAGCCACACCTTACTACCCCCTCTGGCTCTCTTATGCTACATCCCAGTACACAAGAATGTTAAGAAAGTAGTGATTTAGAAGAAAAAAGTAAATATTAATATATTAATTACTACAAGTGAGACATGGGGAAAGAAGTGTTGCTGTTTCCGATATTCTATGGAACAAGTTTCTGCCAACGGAGGCAAAAATCTGAGGTCTTCTCTAGTTTTAACTGTCCAATATTTTCTTCAGCATGTTCTTTAAATAACTGACCAGAGTTAATGATGTAAAACAATTATTCATTCATAAACGTATTTGTATCTAGTAGTTATTGAAGCACTCTTTACTGACATTTACATGCTATAACATACTGAGATGGTTGTATCTGTGGCAAATAATTTTACTTGGTTTTTACAGAGCCCCCCCACCCGATCCCTACCCAAAATTCTAATTAATAGGTATTCCATATTGCTACACAGCTTGTCAGTTTGATTATTTAAGTACTTATTCAGTGTACTAAAGACCCTAATCACCCCTTCAAAGCATGCAGCTCTATATAAGGCCTCCAATGTCTGAAATACATAAGGATCATCATCATCATAATAGCATGGCAGCTGTGCTTCCTATAAGCCAGAAAAGTTGGTCCTATATACAACAGACACACCTCAGCTACTGTGTGCCATCTGCCTAGTTAGTGGTTAGACAGCCACAGCAGATAGAAACAGCTGCTCCTGACAATATGAAAAACATCAGTACTTCCTTAAAGGCTTTGGCAATGTGGATAAACAATTTCAGTGAAAAGAATATTTTAAATTGCTGCAAATTTCCGATGCAACTGCTATTATGCATCACACCACAACAAAGTGATTATGCTTAGTAGAATGGATTTTGTTCAGCAACTGTAAGAGTGTTGAGGTTTTTTTTGTTGGTTTTTTGTTTTTGTTTTTCCACAGTTTTACGGAATACCAGTTAACAAGGCTAAGAGACCATTGTCCTGCACAAGGAGGTTTCATTGCACACTACGATAATTTACAGTGCCTTTTTTCTATTTTATTCTTTCAAGTAAAACAATTTTTACTTTCATGAGTTTATTGTGGACTACATCTTGCGCTATTTATTTAGGTCATTTATGTAAAGACTGGATTTCTGAGAAACCTCAATACTGTGTGTCTGGCCTACAGCAAAATTATTATTTACAATAAAGCAAAACATTATTATACTGAAATCCTTACCATCATGGGGATGGGAGGGTGTTTGGAAATGGGGGGAGGCAGGGCAATCCTTGCTCTTAGCAGCCATGTGTTGCCAAAAGGTGACTTTTACTATGAGTAAACATGCTAAAATGCAACATGTAGAAGGATGACAGGCTATAGAGGATGGATGAATAGATATACACTACACACACACAATTCATACCTACACAGTTTTTCTCTTCTCCCTTATTATTCCTCATGAATAAACAGCAAAGCTCTAGGTGTCTGAGTCTGGAATGAAGCTGCCCATTCAAACTGAGGGCTCTGTGCCCCCTTTGGAGGTCAGAACCATCCCTTGCTTGCAGCTGGTTGCAGACAGGAGGAGTGGAAGATACAACAGCTATCTCTCACCTGCCTAACCATGCATAAGGAAGCAGACATTGCATGGTGTCCCTCACCACCTCCTTCCTGTCTGAGTGGTCACGGTCTGAAGATGGAGTAGCAAATTACTATAAATAGGCCCTGGCAGTGCTGAAGTCAGGCGTGGAAAGAGTTAGCAGTACAGACTCCACCTCAGAAATTGATAGGGAAATAAAACCTATTTATAGAAAAAAAAATAAAAATAGAATGCTGTCTGGAAACGTAACACAACTGCTGTTTTATATTTTGTATGTATTAAACTTTCAAGCTATCTGCAATAAATGTGAGGTTTTATATTAATTGTGAACAGATCAGTAATTGGAGGCAAATTAATGAGAAACCTGCTGTCACATTACAGCATACGTTTTTAACGGATGTCTTTAAACATTTGGACAAAATATCTATATATTTTTGAATGGTAATTCTTTAACTGGTAAATGTAATTACCTAACTCTAAAGCAAAAAATATAAAAGGACAAAAATGGATTGAATCAAAATATTCTGTCATTGCCATACATAAGCCACCAGAATATCTTTTCAACAAATGAAATTATTCTTTATTTTATGCTTTTAAAAATGCATTAGTGTAATTGCTCTGCAACAAATTACCTTCTGTGCTATAAGCGTGGCTACAACATCCCTCGCATGTACATCAATTGTGCATATTGTCATGATGTTCTGATGATCACCAGGGGTGAGTTCCCCTAACAGCATGTTTATAAGGGCATTCAGTTGAGCAATCTGCAAAATAATTATATTTCAATGGAGATATTACACTGTGGGGAAAAAAAAACCCTATTATATGTCAAGTGCTAAATGGAGCAGTTATAGAACCAAGACACATTTATTGGTGCTTTTAATCAAAGCAAATAACTTTTGCAAACTAATAATGGTGTTGTTTTCTTACAATTTTAATTTGATTCCTTAATAACAAAAATACACTTTTCAGCTGGTGCCCAGAACTTAATTTCAGACCAGATAAATACTAGTCTGATACTGAACTTGGAATGCTAGTCTGAAACTGCACGTGTGATAAAGCTACTTGATGTTTAAAGTATCGCATGTATACTTTTAAACACCACTTCCAAAATAGTCACAATACGTGTCATGTTTGCGGGGGGGGGAAATAACTATTTGGGGCCTGATTGCCTTGGACATGATGTTTCCTTTGTGTCAGAGGAACATGAAAAGCAGGATCCTTGAACAGCCTCCTCCATCAGACTACTATGTAATTCCCTATCCTGATGGGAATGGTGACATTGAAAAGGTGTCCCAGAGTGCCTGCTTTCATGGCCCTGGAAGCCACTGGCAGTCACTATGAATTAGATTTATTCCAAGGCATCCAGACATCTTATAAAAAAAAAAGTGATGCTTCTGAACAAAAACAATAAAGTATTTGTTGGGTTTCTTTGGGGAGTGGGGGAGAGAGAGAGGGATGGGGACACTGGAAAAGTCCTTCTAAAGTCCACTTGCTACTAAAATAACAATAAGCACAAATCTGCTTATTAAATGGTTTCAAGACAAATCTTTCCGGCAGAGCCTGCCAAAAATATTAAGGCCCTGATTTTGCAAAGCTGATTCATGCACAGTCCCACCTTTGCCAACAGAGGATAGTTTGCACTGATGCAAGAAAAAGGATTTTAAACACACACATCCTTTGTAGATTGATACAGTGGCAAGTAGTGTAACATCTTCTAGAGATCACTAGATTTTACATTTAAATTTTGTAAACCACTAGGGTGTCACAGACTTGATTTACACTGTAAGACTTATATCTTCTCTTAACATTACCATTTTTATACGTTTTGTGTATAGCAGGTTCACATACCTGCTTGTGGTTGCAGTCTTTCAGAATGATTTCCAACCATTCTTCCAGATTCTTGAAGGAAATTTCAACATCCTCAGCTCACCAAGTCTCAATATCCATCAAAGCATTTGTATTGAATGGTCAAATCACCATTGATTTTGTAGTTTTTCCTCATGTGCTGCTGTAACTTCCCTGACTTTTTTGCTGGAAAGCTGCACAGAGTTCCTTCTAAATACGTTAGCCAATATTCTACCTAATGTAAATACTATTTTCTCTGACATTATAGAGAAGTGATTTATATGAAAACCATAACAAAATGGTATTAACATCACAGGCTTTGTCATGTTGCTGCTGAAGATCTGTCTTGCCAAACCTGCTTCCTGGCAAAATGCAAAACATACAGACCTGAAACCTGTGCAGGCCAGATGACTGCACTTCAGCACCCTGGAGGACAGACCAACCTCTATCCTACCTCCAGGCTCCGAGCTTGAGTTATACCGTGAAAGACCTCCATCTTGTAAAATACACTGTGATCTGCCTGCTCAGAACAGAGGTTCATTATGAATAAAAACTTCGGTGTTCTGCTCTTTTCACCCAGTCTCCTTTGACTAAAAAGTCCTTCTTCACACTTTGGTCCTGTTATTATGACAAGGGATTTCAGCTTTTTTTAGGCCATAACACTATCTAGCGGAGGTGCAGATCCATGCTCAGCAAGTCAGACTACTGACGATAGTTTTGCTTTCTTCATTACCCTTGCAGGGCGGCATGTGAACCTCATATGAATTTGCAGAGAGCGGAATGCAAATAATGGATTTTCAGTATGCTTGTCTTGAATTGTGCCTCCCTCCCTAAATTCTAACAACAGACATATAAAATTTGTGAACCTGAGAGAGAGAATTTTATGGAGATTTCACTTAGATTGGAACTCAAGAAGTTCCCTCAAAGGAGAAAACAGCTGTAGAACAAAAAAATGGGGTAAAATCCCTAAACTTCGCTTCCTCTCACAGTATACTGTTTACACGGTAACATGGCTTATACACTTTGCAATGTACAGCACTGACCGGATTTATAGCCTGTGTTTCCCACCAGTATGAAAAGAATGATTTTGGTGGCCTACATCCAAAAACACAGCAGTGGATCACTGTTCACATTACTCAGTGATTGCATATAATTTGGCATCACCGAAACAATCGCAGCTCTGAAAAGGTTGAGCTCTGGGCTATTATGAAGACTAAATTAACTCTCATCACTTGAGTGAATGATCCATTCACACCAAGGTCAGAATCACTAGCTGAGCAACACGGGAAAGATGACACTGTAGCTGACTGACCTGCAGTTGTGTATGGATAAGACTTTATATTTCTTATTCTGACAACCTGGATTTTACTGAAAACATTACATTAGCCATTTACTGTGAAAAATAAAAATCTCTGTGGAAAAAAAAAAAGTAAAATCCAACCCATTCACATTCCCCCCGCCCCCTTTGCTGCTTGGGTTCAGACAAAAGTATGAGCGTTGCATGTGAGTGAATGACTGAAGTTGCTGAGGCAGGAATGAAATTTCAGGAGGAAAATGAGGTGAGACTTTTCTTGGTTTCCTCTTGGAATCTCTTAAACTAGCCTATAGATCAGGCACTTGAATGCACCGGCAAGGCAGGGCAATAGGGCAGAAAGGAGGTTAGCAGGTGCTTAAGAGAAACAGAGACTAGGGTCTCCCAAAGAATACAGATTTCTTTTTCTGGAGGAAGAAGATGGGTTTTCTTTTTACTAGTTCTTCTTTCCTTTTCTATCCCCAATTTGAGTTGATCAAATATGAAATCTCCATGTGGTAGGATAGTCTGATACTGTTTTTTCTGAATGGCAATTAATAGTTAAAATAGAAAACGTCTTGCAGAGAAAAATGTTTTTTAAAAAATGGCCACCTGAAAAGGTAAAATCTTTTAACTTTTGAGTCACTATTAATCTCTGCATCCATCTGCACTGTCCTAAGTTAAGTTCCGATCCTCCATGGCTCACATTCTCTAGGCAGCCCATATTTCAGATTGCACATTGCTGTGTGATTGCGGAGCATCCTGTTATTGGTGACAGTGGCTGAACTACAGGAAGACAGCAAGGTATGTCATGGGATATACAGTCCAGCAGAGACACAGGTCACACAGTGGAGGAGTTGGAAATAAAAATAAATAACTACAGTTTCCAGTATAGGCCCAGGGGTACCAACAGCATGAGCTGCACAGCTACCTGATCACTGGGACCTCTGCCTCATGCCACTTCATAGTAATGACTCAGTTGAAAGCAGCTGCTATTTTTGATCCAACATTATATGGTTTGTTTTATTTTTCCTGACAGGAAGTTTACCCAAAGCATCATTTTCCCACAGGAAATATTAATATCTTTTTTTTTTTTTAGTGGGAAAAAATAATTGTCTAAATATTTTTGATTGCCCAAACTCTTCCTGCTCCTCTCAGGAGCCTAGGTTGCATGTCAGGGAATTGATTCTGCCTAAACCTCAGTACACACTTGTTCTGGCTCCTAAACCTAGGTGGATTTGGTTATGCTGGCTCCTCAGACTTACTAAGTTATTTCATTTCCAGTGTGTGAGGATACTTTCAGTTAGAAAGATGAGTCTTTACATTCTAAGATTATTAAACTAGCTTCCACAAACTATCTTTCCATCACCTTTGCGTATGGTTACACTTCAGTGAGCCTTGGGGGGAGAGAGAAAAGAATGCAGACAAGAACCATGCTTTGTACAACCGGCAAACAGTTCTGGGATACCAGGATGGACAGCAAAGATTCACATTTTCCCTTGAGTTCCCCTCAATGCTGTCTAATTGGCTCTGGCCTCAGGATTGATGGAGCTTCTCCGATTAGATGTAGCAGAGAGTGTGGTCCAGATAGGGAGTCTAAGATTTCTGGAATTATTTGCTTCATATCTTTCCAATTCAGCAGAACATTAGGCAAGAAAATACACCACTCAGTAATCTGACCTGTTCCTTACAAAACACAGAGCTTTGAAAAGTATATATAACTGCTGTTTGTACTGCCAGATTCTTATTCTCATCAAATTTTAGGTAACATCAAATAACTTCAGTACTTTGCAATCGGCTGATAGACATTGAAGAAAGCTGCAGTTAGAATAATTTTCATTTGGCTAAGCACAGCAATTAAAGAACGCAATAATCTAGGAGGAAAAGTTTCCCTGCTTTGAACGATTTCCCTCAGAAATTATTTTCGGTAAAACTACCGCAGAGAGGAAGCGGCATCATGGAGGAGCGAGACTGCCAGCTTCCAAAGGGATTGCAGAGTCCTTCTGGTAAAGCCCGAGTAAGGAAAATTAGGATAGCACTTTTTTGAACTATTTTTAGAAATACTACAGTTGCAGTGTTAGAAATAGTTAGAAATATTAGTTGTTATTGAAGGAACCAAATCAGCCCAAGGTAATGACAAATGAAACCAAAACCAAACAAAATGAACGGAGCCAAACAGAGCCAAGTCATTCTTCTACTTTCTATACTGCAATCATTCTATACAATCTTACTGTCTAAACAGGTGTCTGAGATCGTCAGAGGAAAGATGCTGTAAAATTGAAAGTATTTCCATTGTTTTAAGGTCCTCTGTGTTTCCAAAGTGTGTATAAACCTTAAGTACTAATCCGCAAAACAGCTCTGGGAACTAGAACAATTCCCATTTTGCTGAAATACAAGTAAGTTAAACCATTTGAGCACATATGCACAGCTGGATGGTCTTCAAAATAAGAAATAGTTGTTTCTGTCTTTCTATTGTACATCTGAAGTGTGTATATAACAAAATCATTCTGTTGGTAAACGGCTCACCAGTAAGGACATATTTTCTCCAGATGGATTCATATTATTTTAAATCACAGTATTTGCCAGCTCATTTCTGCAAAATATTCTTGGTCTGTCAAGTTCTAAATAAGAAGTTCCTTGAAAATTACATTGTCTTGATAAGATATTAAGGTTATCACAGGATTTGAAATGAACTCATTGCACTGGTGACAGAAGACTTGTAATTCCAAATGGAGTGCTTGTTTCCAAAAAAGGCTAGTCCAACATTAAGAACTCTGGCCCAGGACTTAGGAGATCTGCTCTCTTACAAAAGTTCTGCAGGTGACCTTTGATGAATCACAGAAGTTTTTGGTTCTCAGCTGTGGAGAAGTGGAAATAGTAAAATGGAGATAATAGCACTTTCCTATCCACCGGAGCTCTTATGAGGGTAAGTAAATATATTTCTTGTATTTAGAAAGATTAGGAGATATCGAGATATACAGTAGGAAGGCTTTTCCAGTGGAAACCAAAACCTATAAAGAGTTTGTGTAAAATTCAATAGATAGTTTCTGTTCAAACACCTGGGGCTCAAAGAGTTGCATTCAAACAAAATCATATGATAGACTCCCATTCAGTTTTCTCCCCTAAGTAGATCTCAGCCATTGTCTCACCAGCCTTTGGAAAGTGCCCTGACCACTGAGACATTCTAAATTCCACTCTGTGTGGAATTTAACAGTGTGTTACTCCACACTGTATAAAATATTTAAATACTCAGTGACCTGATCCTTGTGCCCTAAATCAAAGTGAAATTTTCATCCTAACATGAAAAACAGAGATTTCATTTTGGCCCAACCTAAACCGATTTTTTATCTATTCACCAAACCCCATATTCATTATTTCTGAGTTTAACTTACTTTTTTGGCAGAGGAACACATGACTTTCTAATATAGATACATAATGACTGTTTATAACATAAATTCTAAATATTTGCTTAGCATTCTTTCAGCAAGCATCTTTCTCCAGAAGTTAATATAGCTGAATATTTGCAGAGAGTGGACACTAGGGGACTCCAACAGAGGCAAAGCAAATGAAATTAGTAAGTGATCAAATATTTTTGCCACCTGTCCACTGCTGACATTTAGCTTTCACCACTTACTAGGTAAGACTTGTTCTCTACAGCCATTTAACAATCAGTTAGACTTCTAATCTGAATGGGAATTCTCTGGAACAAGAGTGTGAACAACATGTGAAAATCTAACCACTTAAAAGAACTTCTCTTTTCAAAATGGTTCCATGCTATTTATTATCTTATTTTTTATCTTGTCTTTACCACTCCAGCCACAGGTTCTTGGTGTGACCAAGCAAGAGAAAGAAGAGGAGAAAAAAAACCACAATACTATTTTTTTTTTTTTTTAATAATAAAATGTAGGAATTTATAGGTAGAAAGACAAGAATTGCCTGTGGATCTGGTCTGGGGAGTTCTACATAATAAGAGTCTGTAGACAAAGAATCCTGAAGAAACTGCAGGTAACAGTATAAGAATCCACTACAGAGAAAAACTGGAGTGTTTTCTAGCTGAACCTATGATATTAAAAATAAAACCAGCAACCAATTTTAATATTATCCTACATATATTACCTCTAAGCGCATTAAATTTTGGATCTACATACATAAATTGAAATGTTTGTTTTGGGCTGGAGGTAGTAGAGCTGAGAAGTGTACACTAGACATTATGATGCCGAGTTTCTGAAATTACTGAGACTAGCTGATGGTGTCATTCTGTTGTTCCTTAGAGAAAAAGTAAAGATGTCATATAGACATAATGTCATGATACTGACTTTAGCATTTGTTTGCAACTAAATATTTGAATTTGCACAAATATTCATCATTATGTTTTTAGGCTACTCAAAGAGGATGGAAAACATTAACATGAAGCAGATTACTCTCCAAAGTACTCTCTGCCGAAGAACAAATACCCAAAATACAAGTTATACTGCAACTTATTAATAACAGCCTTAAATTACGGTGATACCTGCTCACATATACTAATAATGACGGAAGCTGAAGCTGGATTTTTTCTTTCATCTACATAGACTTACTACTTCTCAAAGTTTGGAGAATTGACCAAGATTTGGAGTATCTTTAAGTTAATGTAAGTACCCAATCCATGCAGAAATTTTTAAGATAGGAAAGAATGAGGATTATTACCTTCTACCCTTGTTTCGTCTATATTTAGCAGTTCTTTCACTGCCTGATCATTCATATTCCCAAAACACTGTATTTTTTTTAATAGTTCAGTTTTTAAAATAGTATATGAGTACAGAGGCATCTAGCAGATTCTGGATTATTGACATGTGTCTAGATCATCTCACATTCCTATAAGCCATCCTTGGAACTGAACTGGGATCAAAATCAAAGCAAAGTGAAGACAGTTCAAGTCTTATAAAAGCAATAAACCTTAAGTTTGTCACAGACCTGAGGTACAGCCATCTGAAATCAGTGCAAAGATACTTCTGTCCATACATACAGTATTCAGCGTACTTTGCTCAACAACATTAGGAAATAGAGGAAGACCTTTTAGCATTTGACCTTGCCTTTTCCAACAGTATGCATGAAAAAGGAAATATGCATATTTTCTTAAAAATTTGGAACAACAAGGAAATAAACCTTTACCACATCATCTTCTAGGGTCTCTGAGATTTTCAGCAGAGGAGCACCTACCCAATAGTGTCCAAGAAAGACTCGTAACTTTCCAGGTTGGTTTGATCTCCACAGGTTTCTGTGAAATACCAGAAAGGCTGAAGCAGCCTTTTAAGCCTAGTAGGGAGTTAGTTAACATGCACCATTGTCTGCATCTACCTTTTCTACTGCCATTTCTCCTACTGCTTTAGCTACACTTTTCTGTTTATCTTGCAGCTCCTCTGTGCAGCTGAAGAATGAAAAAGTCCTCCAATGTGTTATTCACTATTCCTGACAAACTTTACCTTAGAAATAAGGCACAAACAAGTCAGGAATAAAGGTACCCAAAATTCTGCAAAGCCAGAACATAAAGACTATTGTGTTCATAGTTGCTGGGTTCTGAATTATAAGAAGGTTTAATTTCTTAAACTTCATCTGTTTTCAGATGCTTAACCATTGATTCAAAAGCAACACACATCCCAGGTCCATAGTGCTTTGACAGGTCTTCATTTCTTGTGCAGCAGACAGTTGTGAACAAAAAGACAGAAGCAATGAAGAAGTAAGCAGGCGAGTGAATGCATCTTGGAGTTTGACTTCTGAATCTCACGTGAAAGCCAGCTGGGTAATTTTCTGGTTACCAAAGAAAAAATGAACTCAGAAGGATATTTTTAGAAGTACTTTGAGATTTGGGAGTTCAATCCCGTAATACTTGTTTCCCCAATTTTTGAACTCCTTTGAGTTCAAAAACCCTCTAATGAAGGGAATTTAACAAGCTACAGGCTCCTACATAATGCAGAGTACTCAGAACAGGAGAGATTATTTCAAGTAGCAAAACACTGTTCATTAGGGAAATGATCACATTTGCAAATCTTCTGAGCTCCATCTCTGTGTGTTCAACATTTATTTGTTTCCATGGAGTTTTCATCCAATCTTTAATACTTGTCTATAAAATTTAAAAAATAAACAAACAGCTCCTACAACATTCTAAGCAAAGCCTGAGGCAACTGAAAATGGAAGGAAGGTTTCCAACTCATCAGCAGGTGAATGTTTATAAATATGTATGGTATACAAATGCAACAACATCAGTTTCAAAATTTGAAACCTACTGATGCTGAAATTTAATCTAAGAAGATTTATATTCTTTGTTCTTTGTACAAG
>NW_008824035.1:9699365-9699605 GCF_000699105.1 Pygoscelis adeliae | reverse complement strand
TTGTTATGGGGAAATAAGCCTGCCTAAACTTCACAGGTTTGATTTTTTTGGTTTTGTTTTCAAAGTTTAAAACATGTTTCAAAAGTATTAAAATTCCAGAACTATGAACCAGTTCACTTCCTATACAATGCCTTTTCAGTAGCATTCATTGATGAGAGGGCTGAAAGTAACAAAAAAGAATTAAATTTCAAACCTGAGGTAAGCAGGTGTATCTCTCTTACAGTCATAAAACACATTCCT
>NW_008824035.1:9694566-9699341 GCF_000699105.1 Pygoscelis adeliae | reverse complement strand
TGCCTCAAAAATCTCAAAGAAAATTCAATTAAGGTAAATGTTTGATACTCAGGGAAACTGAAAGCAAAAGTATACATGATTTCCCTGCTTTAGTATAAGCAATGATTCAAAATAAAACTGGATCTGTTAATGAAATTGCTCATCTGGCGATATTAATGCAAAAAACAAAGCTCTTGTTTGCACATCATCTCTGGAAAAGTCACCTGGAATATGTATTCAGTAAACAATGTTGCAGTACTGCTACTTCAAGTAACTTAGTGTGTGGGTGCTCTACACCAATATAAAGTGACTTTATTCCTAGGAAAATACTCCACTATGAAAACAACCATAGTGGACACCTGAACAAGATGTATAACTACAATTAGAAGTATCTCCCACATGTAAATCAGTGGATTAGAATGTAGAAGTCCACCTGACATTCAGAAACATATGATTTTGTTTTGGGACTAAGGATTCATTGAATTCAAAACTTCAGGTAAATCTCAAGTATCCCAAATTCTCATTAACCAAAAACAATTAGCTGCAATACTCCCATGTACTGTCACTGCAATTCTGTGGCAGTGGCAAAATCATTATGGTACAAGATACTAAAACTGATAGAATGTATTTAGAAATAAGCTTTACGAGAGATTTGGGTTCTGTTGATAAAATAAGCTCAAGCTTAGATCAACTTGTATTTAAACAAACTGAACAATGGTTTATTCATTAAAAAATAAATAAGTAAATATAAATCAGGAAGATCTCTTGCTTCCTCATCTTTACAGGCAGTCTGTTTCATCAGAACAGAGGGAGCTTTTCCTATTCTTCCACAACAATACCTCCACCTCTGAGGTAACTGTGCACTCATGGACATTAAAATAAATTTTGTCCTCTCCTGGAGACTGAATGGCTTGTGTACAGCTGCAATTACCTCTGAGGAAAAGCTGGTGAAAAGAGAAATCTGTGATGACCACTGAAAGGAACTCCTGTCATTCCAAACAAATACAAGTGAAGCTGGAAGCCAGATTACTGACTTAATCATAAACTGTAAGTCAATAGACAGGATTCCATTATAATCCATCCAAGGCCAGGTTTTCATAGTTCTTATGTTATAAAATAGGACTGCTGCAAAGGTTATTCTTCTAGGGGATTATTAAACGGCCATTTTGAAACCTCCTTTCTTTAGGCTAAAGAAAATACAGAGGAAAACGAGAGACAGTTGTATAATTTCCTGAAAGACACCATGAGAAACCTATCCGCACCAGGAACCATGTTATCCATCTGAATCCATAATAACGTGCATTTAGGTTTGGAACTTCTCCAACTTCAAATTGATTTGCCAAATTTCATTTAAAAAATAGTGAAAAAACCACTTTGTTTCCTCCTTGACGACCTCTGAAACACATTTCAGCCTCGGGCACTTTTTACAACCATGCACAACAATTCAGAATAGAAAAAATGACAGATCCCGTACTCCAGCAGTGCAGGTAAATACCACTGCAATAATGTTATCATTCACTGTCAGATACTGAAAAGGTACAAATTGAGGCAGACAGTATGACACTGTGGGTGCACACGGTACTGTGTGTGGCTTTTTCTTCTCACTGCTCGTCATTGCTTATTTGTGCAGACACCACTAATGCCTTTCCATCCAAAGGAGGGTTATGATAATGAACTACTAGTGCTTATTCTGCAAAGTGAGTTAAACTAAGTCTGAAGTCTAAGCTTGTAATATTGTACAGTTCACACATAGAATAATTTCAGATTGTTTCTTAGACTACTTAAGAACAGAGTTCACAGGTTCAGATATTTGAGCAAAACCCCAAATCGCATATTTCAAAGTTTCTTCCTCAACCATTCACTCTGCGTATGTGCTAAACATGAGGCACACCCAGAGCCTGTTCTGTGTCCAAGGCTGTTCTATTTATGAGATATCCCCATACCTCTGGTGTTTCCTGATGCTGTCCATTCAAGAACTGAGCTGCAGGCCTGGGAATCAAGCCAAGACACTTTCTTGTGGCAACACATGGTAGTAGCATGCCTGGAAAACTGAATGCTCTCCACTCACTTAAAGCCTTGTTTTCCTACTGCACAATCCTCAGAAAGTCTACACTTTTTTATTTTTGTATCACAGCTTATGTGTGTATTACTTTGTTGCTGATAAGCCATGTTTCTGTGGCTTTAGTGCTATAAAAACCTAAAAGCTCATCTAAAGACTGCTTAACTAGGTTCGCACTATCATATGATACGCACTGACTGTATTTATTTCTTCAAAAGATGCTGCAAGATTTGCAGATGAAAAGCATATTCAGAGCAGTAACTTGATTTCCTCAGTTTGTCCAATCAAAACAATCAATTCTGCCCTGAAAATTGAATTTCAAAGATTTATCCCTCCCACAAGATTTTTGCGTTTTAAGTCAATGTTAGTGTAAATGAGCTACAGTTCCAATCATACATTTACAAACTTGTGGGAATCCTTCAACAGTCAGGCCATCTCTCCACGGTCCCACTTTATACCAAGGTGCCTCTGGTCAATGCTACTGTCTGTAACGGAGCAGAACTGCTGCCCAGTGCCCATTGTCACGGGAAGCTGGGTCCTATGCCTGCTGACCCCCAGTCACCATGAAATCACCCTTAACATCAGAAAATCATAAAACTTAGAAAGTAATGTATTTGCAGTTAGAGAAGTATAGAGAAATTCACTAAGATTTGAGATCTGCTCTATTTTTTTATTACTCAGCTAAAAACCTCTTGCATTTTGGATACTCAGAGAATTTTACACATTCAAACCTTCCCTGGATGTCTATTAAAACTCAAACATCCCTCTCTGCTCCAAGGGTTTCCTGTGGTTTCTATAGTCTTAAACTGGATGCTGAAGGAAATATTGACTCCCCTCACCTTACTTTTAGAAGTGTTAATGTCCTTTAGATAAGGTGAGGCAGAGCCTTTTCTTAGTCAAAAGGTAAACAGAAATGTGTTAACAAGTATCCCAACACTTTGCTTAATTATTAATAAATTCTATACAACACATGAAGTAAACATACTAAATCCAGCTGTTGGAAGGGAGCAAGAAGGGATTCAACACACATTTTATCACATCTCCAGACCTGGGTTTCATATACACAGACCAAACCTACTTTGCATGAACCAATGAGCGAGAATAACACACACAACTGTGTCTTGATCTGGACATAGCGGCACCCAGAAAACTCTGACGTGATTATAGCGCTACTTGGGTTTTGAGGTATAGCATGACATGACCCCAGTGCTCCTTATCATTGACCCTTAGACTGAAATAAGCAAGAAACAAATTCTTATGGACAGATAATTTTCCCAGGAAGAGCAACCAAGCCTTATATGCAAAAATGGTGTAAGACAACAATTAAACACACGTTACTTGTCTGCAAAAGGAATAACACTTTCTGTACTGACCTTCGTCTCTCTTCCTGCTGTGCCTTCCCCTAAAATGCCTGTGGAGGTCAGTAATGCATAAAGCTGATAGGGGATTGTGAATACCAGGTCCATGCAATGTACTGATGATGGAATCTTTCCTCTGCAAATAAACGAAGGTCTGCTCACTGTCAACACTTCACAGGAAACTGCTGGAGTTGTCAACCATACCACTATAAACAAATGTGTAAGTATATACATATTTAGACATATACACATACTCTCTTTTTCACACACACACACTTTTAAAATCATGAAGCCTGTAAATTAATACGAAAGCAAGATAAAGTAGATGATCTCTGTCCTGGACAGCTTGCTATCCAGTCTAATAACAGAAGTGGCAGACAAATGGGAGTATTTCAAATACAATAAGGGATAAGAGGAAGGCAGGTTTACAGAATTACGAACATTAAGTGACTTGGTTTAAACAAATCCATGTTTTGGGGTTCCAAGCGTATTTTTGGTTTGTTTGTTCATTTGTTTAATTAGAGGCTAATTGCTGTATATAGACCTATGGAAATTAACTTTTAGAAGCTACTTGAATTAGACAAGATATTTCGGGAAAATTTGAGAAAGTTTTTCCTCTTTTGAGTAGTTTTTTTTCTCTCTTCTCATTCATGTAGCCAATTGTTATGTTCAGTGTGTCACACACTTGGGTAAGTGAATTTGTTTCTGTCTTTTTATAAATCAGCAGATGTATTCATATCGCTTAGAAGAAAATATTGAAATGGTACTCATTAATAGCCCATCATGTCTAATAGATACAAAGAAAAGCATTCTGACTCTTATCCACTTTGCTGCTTAACAGCACAGTGAATGAGACCATCGCTGAGCAAACCAGTCCAAACAAGCTTTTTCCAGGTAGATAACAGAGCAAGCCAATTTGTGTATTTGGCACTAGAGGACAGATATAAGGCAGCATCAAAAACTGAGAACTGTAGCCATAATACAAATGAATATCATTTTATGTTGTTTTATTACAGGTGACATTACAGTGGGGGTCTGCTACAGGCCACCTGACCAGGAAGACCGAGCGGATGAGGCCCTCTATAGACAGATAGGAGCAGCCTCACATTCACAAGCCCGGGTCCTCATGGGGGGCTTCAACCACCCCGATATCTGTTGGAGGGACAACACAGCAGGGCATAAGCAATCTGGGAGGTTCCTGGAATGCACTTCCTTCTCCAAGTGGTAGAGGAGCCAACGAGGAGAGGTGCTATGCTGGACCTTGTTCTCACCAACAAGGAGGGGCTGGTGGGGAATGTGAAGCTCGAGGGCAGCCTGGGCTGCAGTGACCACAAAATGGTGGAGTTCAAGATCCTTAGGGCATCGAGGAGGGCGCACAG
>NW_008824035.1:9690914-9692961 GCF_000699105.1 Pygoscelis adeliae | reverse complement strand
GTATCCTGGGCTGCATCAAAAGAAGCGTGGCCAGCAGGTCGAGGGAGGTGATTCTGCCCCTCTACTCTACTCTGGTGAGACCCCACCTGGAGTACTGCATCCAGCTCTGGAGCCCTCAGCATAAGAAAGACACGGACCTGTTGGAGCGGGTCCAGAAGAGGGCCACGGAAATGATCAGGAGGATGGAACACCTCTCCTATGAAGAAAAGCTGAGAGAGTTGGGGTTGTTCAGCCTAGAGAAGAGAAGGCTTTGGGGAGACCTTATTGCGGCCTATCAGTACTTAAAGGGGGCTTATAAAAAAGATAGCAGCAAACTTTACCAGGGCCTGTTGCAACAGGACGAGGGGGAATGGCTTTAAACTAAAAGGGTGTAGATTTAGACTAGATAGAAGGAAGAAATTTTTTACGCTGAGGGTGGTGAGGCACTGGCCCAGGTTGCCCAGAGAGGTGGTGGATGCCCCATCCTTGGAAACATTCAAGGTCAGGTTGGACGGGGCTCTGAGCAACCTGATCTAGTTGAAGATGTCCCTGCCCACGACAGGGGGGTTGGACTAGATGACCTTTAGAGGTCCCTTCCAACCCAAACTATTCTATGATTATAAATAAAATATTAAACAACACCTTTGTCCTCCAAGTGTACATATATAATTTTATTTCCTAGGTCTGGCACACAAAAGCACTTAGATTAGGCTGTAAAAGTTATCTATGCACAACCTTGAACAAACAACTCTTGTTCCCAGTTATTTTTGGTCATGATTGAATGCTCCTTAGGCACACAAATGCATAAGCTTTTTGCATGTGCAAAGGGATAAAAGTAAGTTTACAGCAGGTAAAGTCTACTACACGAATGTTAACAAATATAGTCAAAATCTGTGCATGGATGTTTAAGCTTATCTTCATCAGGAGAAAATTATGCTGTCTCATATCAAGTTAATTAGTCAAGTTGATGTAAAAATCTAGTCAGAAACAATTCATTTTTACAGTCAGTGGAGATCTAGTTAATAGTCAGCAGTGCACAGCGTGTAACCCATCCTGTCTTAAAGGGCATATCTAAATAGGTCGGATAAACTGCACCCAGAAAGCCCTCATTTCTCTTCATTGACTGTAAACACAGTCTACAATGACCAGGTGTCAATAACTGTCCTTAATTCAACCTGCTAATTTATAGGAAGGCTACAAACTGTCTTGCTGCCACTTGATACTTGGATGCTTCTATTTTAACATGAGAAAACATGTTGGTCTCAGATACTAATAGACCTGGGGTAGACCTGGCCTCTGTTGCCTGGAGTCGGCAACACAGCATCCCTTGCATGGGGGCAGAGTTCCATTTTAAGAAAAGAGAATGCCAACACAGATATTTAAGTTTGGATCTGAACTTTCCCATAATTCGGAAATACAAAGTTCCTGATGCAAACATCTCCCAGTTATTTTGCTGTTTAGGATAAGACAAGGCTTGCTTGGATAAGCATGGAATTATGCTGTTCCAGAAGGAGTTCACAAAAGATGACAGCTCAGGTCAGTTCAGCACTGGCCTATTTGCTGCCCAGAGGACTAGCCCAAATCACACTTCAGCTGATAGAGCCTGTTTCATCAAATCTCTCTGCTAGTGCGTTCAAAAGAGGACAAAGGCTCTCCCACAGAGGAAGAACTCAAGCAGCTATTTGTCGTCTCCAAGAGGCTTTCATGGCTCTTGTACCAGGCAATATGCTAAAACGGCAGCTCTGCTGTAGTCAAAGTTAATAAAAATTTGGGGATTCTAGCAGTGAAAAAAATTGAAGCAGCACAGCTACACAGGGCTTAACATACCCCAGCTCTTGGGAACTCTGGACCCAATCCAGCTTGTTACAGTTCTTTTCTGTCTGGACCCACCATGATATAACATGGTGATCTGGGTTCTGTTCTGTAGTGACAGGCTATGACCATTTCCCTCTGAATTCAGAGGAAACTAGTTGCACACATCTGGCAGCTAAAGAGTCAGGCTCCTGGATTACCAGCTACTTGTATTTTTAAGGCATTTATTTTTCTTACTCAGCATTTCTGTGTTCCA
>NW_008824035.1:9682472-9690872 GCF_000699105.1 Pygoscelis adeliae | reverse complement strand
CTTTCATACCATTGCTTTTCAATGCCAAGTGGTAGTAAAATTTTTTTCAAGTAGGACTTGGAATTATTTTTTGGAAATCACAAGAGAGATGCTGCAAACGGAGATTCTTTTTATAGTTTCCTTCCATATAAGTTTCCATTATAGGTCTTGCAAGCCTAAACAAAGTGAAAATTACAGTAAAAACTTAAGGGCTTCATTTTGAAAGCAGATACCTTTACTAAATTCTACATTCTCTCATGTTACTATTACAAATATGTATTTATGCAATATATGTTAACACACACACAGGCAAGGCAAGAACAGAAGGAAAGCAAAGCTTCTCTTCCAATTTCTTTGTGGAATGTTCACCAGTGTAGCTCAGAACTCTAGTTTTTCAAAAGGTCAAGAGAAAAGAAAAAAAAAAGACTTGAAAAAGATAGCATCATTGGAGAAAGATCAGCAAACAGCATATTGATGTACTTGCCCAGCATCTGTTTTTTCTTATTTTGTCCGCTTTGCAATCATTTTTGCTTACATGTTCATAAATAGAGTTGTGCTTTAAAATACACTATTATTCAAATAAGAAAACAGGGTGCTTTTTTAAAGCAAGCAGTAACCACAAGAAAGTAAAAAGAAATGAAACAGAATAAGTTTCCAAGAGTCTTTTTCCCTTCTTCTCCTCTTATACTAACCATCTAAGGAGTCTCTAAATTCAGCAAAACTGAACAATAACACCTGAACTTCTCTATCCTTTTCTCTTTGGTGATTGTCTCTCTTCTCTTTCCTTAAGCAAGGAGGATGAACGCCTCTTTTTCCCAATACAGGAGAGGCCTTATTCTTGAAAGGCCACTATATGACACACAGACTTCAGCAAAACGGCATCAACAAAGAACTGTTTCAGCCATCTCTAATCTGGTATGCACACTTCAGAAAACTGTAGCTGGAAGCACTTTCAGCTCAACCTGCCGCTTTGTAGTATCTTTATGAGTCTGCACAGAGAGAAGGCTTTGTCTTCCATCATCTACCAGTACCTCGATATACACTGTGAGAATGTTTTATGCTTTGTCCAGAAATTTCTCTTTTTCAATTTTTCCATGCTTTTTTGTCATTACTGGTTGTCCTGGTGGGAAAGCTAGTAGGGGAGGTAGGTCATCACATTTAAAAGAAGGATCATTGTATGGTCCCAGAACAAAAGAAAGGAAAGAAAACTCATACTGAAGTATTTGGTCAGAGGAGTTAGCTGTTTTCCCTTCTAGCAGACACACAGTGTTCCCACCATCAAAAGTAGCGTGACTTCTGTTGGAGACTCTTGCCAGTGCCTTTATCATAGCTACTTCCCTGCCACAGGAAACAAAGCTGTCCCACACATATGTGATAGGTTTATACTCTAAAAAAGTATTACCATTACGGTGCTTATCTGACACAGACATGGCATGTCAGGCAAATCCAGCCAATTCCATTCTGGTTTTTAAGGGAATCCAAGAAAGAAAGAGGCTAAGACTTGGCTGCAGGCTTGATGAATTGCTCCTGCCAGGCATACCCACCCTGCAGGCTCACTGGCTGAGCACCTGTACACTAGAAGAATAGCATAGCCAGCTCTCCCACTGAAGAAGTATGTGGAATAGTGAGGACACAGAGACCACCACCCTTTGTCTGGTGGCTCCTCTTAATATTTACAGAAGTTCTCAAAGGTAGCACCAAAGATCAACAATGAGAGTGCAGCATCCGTAGCCTGATAGTCACATGCTTGGGTTGCCTTATGTTCCTGTTGTAGGGTGGAGTGGGTCAGCATTAGTCAACTCCAGAGGGAACATTTATGGAGAAAGTTTTTTCCTTCAAACGCAGAAACAGTGTCTGTGAATGGCCTTTCTGCTGAATGCACCTGAGGTAGATTCCTTCCATATTCTAAATTCACCAGCTGATTTACAATTAGCACCTGTATGTGTGTATAACACAGAAGGTCACTACCGGTCCCCAGCAGTCTGAATAAAGATCTGAAACACAGAAAAAAAAAAAAAAAAAACAAAACCACCAAAAAACCCCCACCAAAAACCAAAAACCACACAAGTCCCTGAAAACCCAAAATAAGTAAACAAAAAACCCACCACACCACACACTTACATCGCCCCCTCCCTCCTTACTTTGATCTATTCAGCAGTCACTGAGCCCCACATGCCCAAACAACACTCCAGTGACAAATCAAAGGACAAGGAGAACACACTGATAAAAAATAGACTTCTAACTTTGGTCTCAAGTTCATAATCAGCCTGCAATCAGAATATACTTTAGAATTACTTCAATATTTCATCAACAGAATTTTGAAAGAATACAGATGGATTCTTCATTTAGTTCTTGATCATGACAGAGAAACAAATGCATTTTTAAATAATTCATCAGTTGCTGACTTTAAGATGAGACTTGTGAATCTTCCTCAAGGCAGAGGTCATGAGAATGGACATTCAAAAAGCAATGTACTCAGGTGAGCTACTCTTTCTCTGAAATTTATTTCTAGTTGGGAAAGCTCTTTTTGTTACGTTTTTCATTCTCATGGTGTGGAATACTTGGGAATATACATTGATAAATAATGTTGATGCAGTTTTTATTCTGACTGTAAACTGTGATTAGTACTCCAAACTATTGACAGTGACAGATACGTCATAACAGTTCATAAAATAATGGTTACTCTTAACTTATCCATATCCCAGAAAGGAACTTGAGCATCAAACCTAAAGATGACATTTTTTTAAATCTGTTTCTAAAACCATGCTGTTTAACCTGAAAGATACAACTTATTTATTGAATTAGGGTTCCTTAGAGGTTAAGCAGGTAATCCATGGAGACTGTTCCATAACTTTTCCTTAGCTGCCACTCATTAAATATGTTCCATCTCATGAACTATGAATCATTTCATATTTAAGCACTCTTTTATTTCCTTTAAATTTACCTAAAACTTTATTAGATTCAGTCAGTACAGCCCTGACTGACAGCCCGCATACATTTAAAACATTCCCAGTGGAGAAGCATAAAACATTTAAAATCTATATTTGATCTGACAACAGCAGCACTGTGTTTGAATTAGAAACAGATTAGACATAATTGAAGATAAAGAGGACACAAGCATCACTCCCATTTTAGTGGAGTGGGCTTTAAATTATCAGATTCATCCAGAATACATTACTGAGAAACATTGAATTGTTATCTTTAGACAGCCTTTTCTGAGAGTTTACAATTTCTCAGTTCAGTGAAGCTTGCCACCAGCTTGTTATCAGAACAAAAAACGAAAAATCATTTGGTTCAGAGCACAGAACTGATCTCACCTCCAAAAGTACACGTTTTCTTCTGATAACAGACACTTCTTTGGACTGCAGAGGTACCACTTCATGCTTTACAGTGAAGGCAATCTTTTTAAGATTCTTCCACTTTTCAGGTAATTCCTAACAACATTACAAGTAGATATTGTTTGTCAGTTTGCAGAGCCAACAACCCTCCCCCCCAGAGAAACACACATACACATACTTTCATTCTCCCCTCCTCCCCTTGCTTTTTTCCTTTTTTTTGAAAAATATTAGTTGACTTTGTGTCATTCCTTCCCTATGTCCTTATGCAGTGACAAACATGGACTCATTACTCAGGGTAATTTGCAAAACGTAATTTATGCAAAAGATTAAAGTTTGTTCACAATATCCTGCATTTTCTAGTTAGAACACGTTTAGGTATATTAAATTTGGAAATAAACCTCAGCAATATGAAAAACCACCCCAGTGATGCAACTCACTATAAAATAGTTTTGATAAATACATGATTATTTTGACCACCCCTAAGAAGAGTGCAAAAATGCACATAGTGACAACTGAATGTATTAGTAAGCCCCAAACTCAGTGTTAAGTACCTAGCTCTTAACAAGGGTGTGCTTGACCCCAGTCTGGCCCAAAAAAAGTCATATTCCTTACATTGCTTTAGATGAGCCCAAAGGCTCGTCTACTCTACAAGATATACCTGTTGCTGACACAAAGGTCAGCCACAAGTGTAGCTGAATATGGACAACGGCTTGCTCACAACATGCATAACTGGACACTGTAGTTTAAAGGCAACTACACAAAGACAAATAGTTTTTTTGTTGTTTTGGAAAAATTACATAGGGCTTTTGCAAACATTTGTGTTTACTTTGAATCTCATTCTATGTAATTTCACAATTCTGTGACACAGCTGAACCTCATTGCCTCCTTGCAAGTCGTATTGCTCAAAAGGGTTTCCAATCACTATTTGAAGCAAGTTGGCTAGAAGTTTAATAAACACTAGCAATCCTCTGACAATGTGTTCATAAATAAGAACATGATAAAATATCTGTTTATAAACTGTACTTAAAAAGGATATTTCCATGGTGAACTTTATTTTTCAGCTACGTTAAGAGGCATGAAAGATTAGAATTGAATGCCCTCACCAACCAAGGGCACAGTCCCACAGGGCCTTAAGCATGGCAGCAGAGCTGGGTGCTTCTAACTGGATGTATCAATAGCCCCAGATGCAGCCAGCAATGAACCAGGTCCTGGGTCCCTCCAGGAGGGGTAAGAGGGACAGAGGCAGGGACAAGCTACAGCGTACAGCCATGGGGGTCTATCCAGGAGAGCATACCTACCTAGAGCATAGGTCCAGATCCAGGTCCACCCAGGAGGCAGGGCCAGAGGCAGGCTTGAAGACAGGCACACCTACCATATAACCTCAGAGAGAGACTAAAGGCCCAGGGCTGAGCTTAAGGGGAGCCCCCAGGTGTCGGGGGAGCCCCCAGGTGGGGCTGGGCAGGACCGTTAAAGGCCTAGTAGTGCACTCAGGACCCTGACAGTTTACATAAAAGCAAAGCAATTAAGCTGCTAATTACCTGACCTGCCTGCACAAACAAGGAATGCCCTGATCCTGCAAGATTAAGACTACTCAGTAGATTTTTACAGGATCGGGATTTAACCTGCCTCAGGTTATGCACAGAAAAACCTTTTAATTTCAGGGACAGCGGCAGAACTGAGACCTTTCCAGTAGCTGTTTGCCAGGTCTTATTTATGAAAACTAAAATCAAATGTACCCTGTGAGTTTCTTAGTTAAGATCAGTTGGAAAAGAAATTTTCATTTAACCAGGAATGTTCATGTTTCAAAAATTATTTTTGTCCCAGTGGGGCAGTAGACAGAGCCAACCTTTCAACAGTTTTTATTTAAAAAAATATATATATCAAAATGCAGCAGTGGATTACTCCATGTTTTGTGCATTCATCTGGAATGTGAGAGAGCACCAAGACCAAGGTTCTGCTGTAAATCAGACACTGGATTAAGTCCACCATTTCTCATATCCCATGCTGAACCCCCTGACCAAGAATCTTTGGCTATTTAAGCCATGTGGTCCCTCTGTATCTCTCAGCTCTGCTCTTAGCCCCAAGGACTGGAGAGGAGCGTGCGTTACGTTTGTGCCTCTGCGTTTCAGGTTTAATGGAAATGCAAGCACAAACACAAAAATAAAAGTAAAAATTTCCAGCTGTGCCTTCTAGGACACATTTGTGCAACCTGGAAATCCTATTCTGTGGAAGGTAGACCACATAAACTAATGATCCTGTCTGGCCTTAAAATCTGTGTTTCATTAATAAAGGAGATCCATAGTTAAAAACTGCCTTTAGCTTATGACTACTTGGGTGAAAACACTACCTCCCACTAACAAAGAAGTTTTTCTCCTAAGATTTTAATTGAGTCCTAGGAGGACAATGGTGGTACAGCATTGATAAACACTTCTCATTAGGTGTCTTGAATGAGAACACTAAGAAAAATCTACAATGCCCCCATTCTAGACCCAATTAAGTCAACAGAGTTTTTACCATAGAATTGGGAACAGATGGCAGATATCATTCTATATTTAAAAATATATCCAGTAAAAAAGTGCCCAAGGTGTAAACAGCTCTACAAAAAAACCAAATCATATAAGATCATTTAGGGTTACTTTTATTCTTGCTCCTATTTAAGTATGTGCCAAAGTTTTATAGATGTTACATTGAATCTTTACCTCCCATTCTGCATAGGATACTCACCCCCAGTTCTGGCAGTTGCTATCCACGAGTTTTCAAGAGGTCACTTTTAAGACTTTGAAAATATCATCTATGGATTCCCGGTCCTGTATAGCCATTGGATGTCCCATTATTTCACCCAGAGCTGTGCACTCTCCTCCTCACACTTTCTCAGTCAAACCTGTCTCCGGTTTCATGAATGAGTGTCTCCATTCAGTAATACTAATAATATGTAACGTAAAAAAATGTCGAGTTAATTAGCACAGAGCACCTAAAAACTTAAGGCAAACCATACACATCAATTATATTAATGAACAAGTAAATGCAGTCAAATCAAACATAGAAGCATTGTGTCAAGGCTTGGTTGGTGGGCTCTTTTTTTTTTTCTCTTTCTAAGCAAGAGAGAAATGCATTTCACACGTATGAAAAGATATTCTTGAAAAATATCATGGACGCATTTACACTTGACCATCTCTTCCTTTTCTGCATCTACTGAACGTGGTTCAAGTAATAACCCTAGTCGGGTTCTCAGTGCTGCAGAATCAGGGTCAGGGGCATGCTGTCTGACAGCAGGAAATACTTCAGGTGGGCATCTGAGGGGATGGCTACAGCACTGTGATCCACATCCATCTTTTAGAAGAGTCCAGGATTGCCGCTGATTTTGAAGAGCTCTTCTCCCAGAGAACAGATCTTCAGAATACCATACACAGCCAATTTTCAATCTAGACACCAGCTCTCACGCTCTAAACAGTCCTGCTCTAGTTTTCCAGCATGGTAAGAAGTGCCATTTTGAAGTGCATTTTAGATATAAATTTATACCAAAGATGACACAGAAATGTTAAAAGTCCGTAATACAGTAATGAGTAAAAAATCCAGTCCACATCAATCAAAGAAGAAATAACTATTTCTAGGATATTATGAACACCTTAAAAACATCAACATTTTTGTGGACTTGATGTTTATCCAGAAGAAATTTAAGGCCAAAGAAGTTATGCCTATTGTCCCAAGGACACATCCAAGACAGCAGGGAGACCAAAGTCTGCAAAAAATCTCTATGGTCTCATAGCTAAAAAGGATGGAAGGGACTTAAAGAGATCCTTCAGTCCATCCTTCTGAATTGAAATACAAATATATATATACATATACAGAGGAGGATTACATATATGTATTTGTGTGTGTGTGTATACACATAAATATATATATATATGAAACAGAAACCCAAGAGGCTTGCCTAAACCTGAGCTGTTTTCCTCAAAAATTCAGGTCCATCTTTTACTTAAATTCACCAATTATATTTAAAAGGCTTATGGTCAACTTGATTTGAAACAACTGTTAAAAAATCTTTTGATGTTAAGATTCACTAACTTCTTCAGAATATTGGCCCTAAAGAAAAAAACAAACATGATGAACACTGGATTTTAAACAAATCAACAAAATAATGTAATTATTTATATTTCCGTAATAGGCTCAAGAAAGAAAAGTAAAGAAACCTCTGCAAAAATGGAAATACCTGATCTTTAGAATGCACTAAGTCTCGTGAACATTTTGGAAGCTCATAATTTTCACAGAATTCCAGTTCCCCTTTACTAAGAAATTGTCCACAGAGCAGAAACTGCTTCACACATCCAATTTTATCATCCATCCATTAAGTACCACTATTTGTTTTAAGTGTTGCTCCAAAACATAAACAGTGACTAAGTTCCCCTTCTTCATTGCTACTTGACTTATTTCTTCCAGGGTATCCATCTGATCTACGTCATGCTAAATGAACACCCAAAAGTGAAAAAAACAGTGGAGGCAAAGACTAAATTGAAGAAAAAAAAAAAGATGTCCTTAAAGCCAAGTCATATGCCAAGACCCAAGATATTGTGCTGATGGCAATGACAATTATAACTTGTCAGTTAGCAGCAAGTTTCCTGTCTGCTCCTAGAAACAAGTTAATAGGAAATGACTGCTTGGATACATATTTCTCAAGTATCATAATTTCTGTTTCATGCATCACAGTAACATCAAAAATTCAAAGTACCTACTGTCATCAGGCAGACACAAAACATTGCACTTGTTATTACTCAAATCCTCCAATATGTTGATTTAACTTACAACACTTGCTAGTGAGATGGGTTGTGATTCAGATCCTTATGATCATCAGTGTCACTTTCCAGTAGAGCTCAAAAAATTGGAATCTTGAGTCCAGGCATCTTCATGAAGAGTTTTCTTTAGCCCATGAACAGATTTCTAATCCCGTGGAAAGATAATGAAAATATCTCAACTGGCTGGACTGCTATGGCTAGTAGAGTTCAGTGAGGCTCACAGACTCCACCCTTTCTTACACTGGGGTTGAAGATACTGTTTTGCTGGCAAAGGTAATGGACTCACTAAAGCC
>NW_008824035.1:9672210-9682456 GCF_000699105.1 Pygoscelis adeliae | reverse complement strand
CTGCTTCTAAGGGTACCAGTGAAGACCAGTTTACAAATACAAGCTGTTGCCTGTTGCAAAGAACTCAACAATTTCCATTTCAACAGGCTGCATCACCTGGTGGAGAAAGAAGAAAGAGGAAATTCAATATCCATAGAGCACAGGTTATGCGAACATGGTTCTGTGTGTCTGAGAACACAGTTTAGGACCTTCATTTCCGCTGTTTTGTCTTTGGTCCTAGCTTAAAAAGAGTCAGCCAAGCAGTGACAGACTCGTAACGAACAGGTAAGTCCTCTTGCTCACTCAACAGGCAGTGCTGGTAAACCTTCACATCCTTGCTGCTGAGTACTGTGGAATCAGTAGCCATGAAGTTCAGAGAAAAATCAAGCTGGCAGAAGCCAGAAGAGCTTCAGGAACAGAGTTTCTGGGCTGGCTATTTGCTCCTGTCCTCTTCTATCTTTTCCTTTGCTATCTCCTCACCTCGTTGTTTCTCCAGCTGCTTCCTTTTCCAGTCTCCCCTATCCTATCAACATCCCTTCTTTTCTCAACTGTTATTTTACCCTTCCTTTGTTTACTTCTCACTATTATACAGTGTAACCAATTTACAGTTAATCTATTTTTCCCTGGATAAACTGTGATATTTTGATGTATTTATTTATTGATATTTGTTTCCATCTCTCATGAAAAAATTTGAAAAAGGAAGAAACTGCATAAAGGTTTTTGCATGTCCTGCTAGCCTGGCAAAAATAGTCTTGCAAAAAAACTTGCATTGACATTAAATCTCTAGAAAAAGTGTTTAACTGTAATTCACTTTTGTCTGCTGTCTGTGGGCATAACCTCATAGCTTATAGAAAAGGAAAGTGTTGTGGATACATAAGCTTCGTGGTACTTGCAGATCTGGGAGCAGAAACAGTATCAGGTGTCTTGACGAGAAATGAGGCACCAAGAGAGCAAACATTCAACAAATAGTCATAAACAAACAAACAGTTCTTGAGAAATACCCAGCCTGGAATATAGCTATAGAAGTCATTTGACACCAAATGCTCAGTAATACATGCACTGAAAAGCCAAAGACTGCATGTGCACAATACACAAGCAAAAGTAGAAGGTACATTCATGAACCAGCTTTGCAGACAGTCCATCCAGCTGCGGACTTCAGCGTGCATTAGAAAGGCACTCTCAACTGGGCAAGTGAACCAGAAGAAGTTAAAAAAAAAGTTAGCCAATATCATTCAAAGAATGTGTGCTGCTGGCTGATGGAAATGACTGGATGCATTCATAAAACAAGAGAGGCAGAGGTTAAGGAGGGCAGAATATGCCAACTCATAGAGAACAGACAGGAAAAAGCCTCACAGCCTCTCTTGAGATATTAGCCGCCTTGTCATACACCACTGGATAGGGGTGACTCGGCTGGGAAAACAACTACATTCAAATGCCTAGAGGAAAGGCCAATTGTGACACTTTTTAAAAAAAGAAAGGAAAAGCAGCAAAAGTAACAATACCTGAAAAGGGTCTTTTCCAAGGTATTTGACAAATCTGTCTACAGATGATGCAGTATCATAGATGTTTTTGATTAGTCCCTCCATAATATCACAGAAATTGACATTAAGTCCAAAGAAGGTTTAAAAGTTTTTTCACTGCTATTAAGAACAAGCTGCACTTCAAATAAAGGAGTGGATTTAAATGTTGTCTCAGTGTTTTCAGTCAGATACTGAAGAGAACACTTGATAGCTTTGAACAGCCCATCTACAATCATGTGGTCTATGTATTCAGTGTAGAGTTTCCATTCATCAGAAAGAGGATCTGCCTGGAGCAAATACTGATTGTCCTGGAAAGAGTAATTTAGAGAATCAGTAACAGGGGTTTAGAATTGCTCTTCCCAGTGCAGATTTCTTATCCCAGCTAACTGATCAGTCCAGGAATAAAGGAACTCTCACTTTGATGAAGAAAAGCATTCCCACTATTTACAACATAATTACCTTTCAATTGTAACTTTTACAAGTACATCTGGAACTAATTACTGAAAGCTATTTCCCTTTGGAGTTAGATTTGCATCAGCAAGTGCAAATATTTGAAAACAGTTTTAGCTTTTACTTAATCCTCATTTTCCTAAGTATTTACACCTATTTAGTGACAGTACCTACTCCCAGGACAAAATATGTACCGGGCCTACTGTCAGGTAGGCTATCTGGTGGATCTTTTCTACCATTTCTTGAATCATACTCCATAATTTGAACATTTATTTTTCTTTTTTTTTTTTTTTGTCATCAAAGAACAGAAGAAAGGATTTCTGCCATTTTTTTCTTGACAAAAAAAAGGTTTGACTCTATCTATACAACATCCAATTTCACATTATGCTTGAATATCCATATTCTCTCATCCACATTTTAAACAAGGTCTCCCTGTCTGCTCATTACAGTCCCAGAGATCTGCACTCTGCCAAGTCAAAGGCAGGCATCAGTTGTTCGTCAAAACTCTCCAATTCATGTATTCTACTTCTCTTTGCAGCATGTCTTCCACAGTCTCTGGCACAGCTTTGCAATTACAATTAAATTTGCAATATAAGGAGAGTAAGAAAAACTCTTATTCTTTCTAAGGTTATCAGAAATATTTTTGACCAGATTCCTGCCTTCTTTGTTCAGTCTATTTAGTCAAGAAACCCTGATAAATCAATTGTACCAAAACTGAGTTTCCCTGTTATGCTGCAATAAACCATTGATCTTTTCCCTTAGGAAAAAAGGACGAAAATCAAATGTACTCAAACTTCTAGTTTTAAAAGCATCTAATGCCAGGTTCTCAGTGAATTTAACCTTGTTCTTATTAAATCAGCAGAGTCTGCATCCTATTTATACATTAGTAGAGAATCTGGCTTTCAGTGTAAACAAAATGTGCCGGGATAGCCTGTAAAACTGAACGTTTCTGGCTTTCCATAAGACGGATGACTGGGCAAAAGCAGGACAAGTTTCTCTATACTGCAGCTCCTCCTTTGTCTTTCTGCCATAGCTTCTATGCGAAATAATACCCAGATTTTAGTTCATAGGCAATGCAGCCAAACTGGTACAATTCTGAATGTAAACGTTACCCTGTTTCAAAACTGGATGATATCAGCTTGTTCCTGTTATGTAACAAACTATTTAGACCCTAGGAAAGCCTATTTTACTGGTTGTCCGTATGCAGACTAGAACCATTTTAACTAAAATCAATCCAACATCATAACTTTGATTAAAAAGGTCCATATTAACTTTCACAGAAAAATCCAATATGTATCTGCACGGTTCCTGAGATTCAGCAGGAAGAAGTCCCATTAGGTAATTTTTTTCTTTGTTTCTACAGGGGAGGCTGCAACACTCACTACAGTAATGACAGTGGTTTTGTCAGTATACATCTCTGAGAACTGGACTAAAATCACCAACAGATTTTATTCCAGTCCCTGAAAATCATTCTGTTCAGCCTACTAAGAGAAGTTTCATCACCTATTACTAGTCTCATAAACCACTCATGCTTGATTTCATAAATTTCCTGATGGGAGGAATTAGTTCTGTCCATGCATTTACAAATTAATGCATTAGAAGTCACCCTTTTGTATTCGAAATAAAACATACATACACTCAATAAGACTACAATGTATGATTAACCACAAACTACGGAGTAACAACCATCTAGCAGACAAAATAATTGGGAAAAATAGTTGAACACAGTTTGGTTTTGGTTTAGTATATTTGAAGATTTGAAGAGATTATTATGGTTATGTCAATTTTCTGGTATGTCTTTATATTCACACACATCTGTCAAAAAGAATCTTCTTTAACTTGTAAAGTGTGTCTCTTGCAATATAAGAGTACTGCAACTGCTTGGTGTTAGAAGGATGTTGTAAAATCTCAAGATATTACACCCCTTGGAGAAACAGCAGAAAGCTACAAAATCACAAAAGTTTTTGTTATTCAGAAAAAGGCAATCAGGCACTAGCTAAAAAGCTTTCTCAAGTTACCACATCATGACTACAGAATTTACTGAAGCACAATATACATCAGCTTCCTGAAAGCAAGAGTCCTTGCCATCTGTATCCTGCAGTTCTAGTCACTTCATTTAGATCCGATGTACAATATCCTTTTTAAAAAATGAAATCTAAATAGCATTTCTCTTATTTTAAACCACTAATGCTTCTCAGGGAACATGTATTGTAGTGTAAATACACAATCCTGTTGCACTTTTTTGTAACCTGAAGTAAAAATTTATGAAATCTGATATATAACTTGTGCTTATCTCTAGAAAGAAAGAGAATTTTTACCATAAAACAAGATAATTGCTAAAACAATTAAAAGAAATCCTTAATGTCATGCAGTGAAATTTACTACTGTGTTACTTTCTGATTAAAATTACTTCATACCATCCAAATTCCAGAGAATGATTACATTGAGGTCTGAGGTACAGAGAAGGTGTATATCCTATGTCTAGAAGAGGTAAATTTCTTCATTGTATCAATCCATCCATTCCAATACTCCTACATTTTTGCAAAATAGGATTTGTTTCCTCTATCTGCAAAATTTTACAGAGACAAAAGAGATTTCACCTCAATGTCATTTCTAAGTACACAGTGCAGCTATAACTTCAGAAAGTGCCTGAAGTGTTTTAAGCCCCATTGTACAATGTTTTACAGCAATACTTACAGATGATTGATGTGCTTAAAATGTGTTCTGTGCCTGAGAAGCCTCTTGTAACTCCTGAGACTCTTTTAAACTGCCTGCAGTCACTGGCATGTTTTTATAAAGTACATCACATCCATTCCTTAACTTAAATAAATAGAAACATTTATGGTGATAGACTGCCAGTTTTACCATTGTATAAGCTGCACATAAAACACCAAATCCGCTCTCAGTGACTAAAGAGGTAGCAGCTTTGGATCCAAAGCACTCTGTCTCTGGGCAAAATACCCAAGGGCTCCCTGGGACAAGTTACATTGGGTGACAGAGGAGTTTCGGGTGCTCCACAGAGATGCTTTTGTTCCCCCCTCTGTGAAACATCCATCAATCTAGAAAGAACGGGGCCTTCTGCTGGCTGCAGGCAAGTCCAGTTATTGTTTAGGAATCCCAGTGGCTTTTCTGACAGGCCACAGAAAGGAAAATGCATTTCCGAAGCCTGGAGAACTGCAGGGTGTTCCTTTGGCAAAACTTCAGCAATAAACGTATGGATGACATTAAAACAGTGGGCTGCAAACACTAATAACGACACTTGTTGTATAGTCACGAGGCCCATGAAGAGCAGAGATCTATCAGACTTCATGTGGTTTGTCACCTTGCAGATCTTGACCCTTATTTTAAGAGCATTCCGAAATCTGATTTCTGGCGTAACTGCCAAGATAGCCAATTGCTCTTTCTTTAGTTTTTTTCTTACAGAGAACAGGTTTCTTCACATTTTGTGAAGACATTTCCCTCTCTTCCACATGATCCCTGCAGAAATCAGAGACATCAGGAAAAAAAAATTCAATGAGGAGGATACTTACACGTATGATTCAATGCTCATGGAACAGTTTATAAAAATAAAAAAGCATCCTATGAGAACTTTATGAGCACGTTTCTGTATTTGTCACTCATGTCAAAGTACACCTGTAATTGCTTATATAATGATGTGCAGATCTCAGCTTTTAGACACAGGAAATAGAACCAAAATGTCACTGGCTACATCAGCTTTCTTGTACGTCTATGCAATCTCTGCTGTAATTATTTTCCATTGGGATTCTAAAGAACTGGATATGGCCTGTCAAATTTTTGTTTAAATCCATTTTATCCTTTAAGTGTTTTGCTTTCACTGAATTTCATCAGAAGGTAATTTGGTTGTGGGGGAAAAAAAAAAAAAAGAATTCTGAGCATCTGCATGTTCATTTTAAAGTGGAAGTTTAACATAATTTGAATTTCAATGAAATAAAATGAGAAAGTGTTCAGATTTCAAGTATTTTTAAATTTCTCATGAACATTTCAGCAGCCTCCAGAACTTGTGTTTTGGTTCACAAGAGCATCTGCCTTTTAAAAATCTCCCTGTTTCCTGTTACTATTGCTACTCTGTCAAGCTCCTTTTCACAGTATCTCCTTTTTCAAATCCTAACGCAGGGAGAAGTGATCTGCCATACTCTTAACTATGAATATCTCATTTCCACACAGGCAATAGGTATCATTACAAATTTGATCAGTAAAGAGAGAATTTAAAAATACTTAACTTCCAAAGCCTGCATGTTGGCCAGAAGGACTGGCAAAATACCACAAATCCTCCGAATGGTACAGTAAATCTCCTCAGAATGAACTATATCATGAAATACCCATGAAATCTGCTTGTAAACAAGCTAGAAATACTATGAAAAACTGGCTGTCTCATGACATTTCAAGAATTCTGATTTTGGTTTTTTTTAGAAGCCAGAAGTGCCAAACCTGACAATGCATGAAAATGCTCAATGCATTTTTGAGCTTCCAAAAGCCATGGCAGCATTTTGAGAAGATCAGCAAAAATCCACTGCAGGTTTATTTTGAATTCTGTTCAACTTTCTCCTAAGTCATTTGGCTAATTTCAGTATGTATGGAAATATGTTTCCTTACTTTCCAATTACTTTAGAAACACAGTTATTAGCCATACAAAATTTCACCACTTATATCTTAGTAATTGCTGGCTTGAAAATGAAGACGCTGTTCTAAGAATCGTTATGTTTCTTTCAAGGAGAAAAGATTTTTAATTTCTATCACCAAGGTGCAAAATGAACAGAAAAAAAATTTTGCTCCACGTGTTAGCATGTAATAGATACACAAGTATGTACTTGCAGAACAGTAATACTACTAAAAACACTGCACAGCAGAAAACAAAATAAACCCTTGGAATTAAACTCATATGAAAATATAGCACGTGTCTAATGGTAAGAGAGAAAATCAGTAGGTACAATCTGGAAAACAGCAGAGAAAATTACTATGTTCCTGAGACTGCATATAAACCCATAAAGACTATAAAAAAATATAATTGAAAATATCTGACTAATTACTTAAAACGTATGTCAAACACCAATCCAAATAAAATATATCTCTGGGGAAAAACCTGATAATTAATTATATTAATTAATAAGACATATTAGATTAATGAAATTAATAAATAATAAATTAATTAGAGTAAATTGATAATTAAAATAAAATAATAATTAAAATTAATAAAAGAGGGGAGATTTTCTCTGCTTACTGTCTTTGATTCTCAAAGATCTCTTTGTAGCAGGTAATTTCCTCATCAAACATTGACAGAAGAACAGCAAAATTGGGATAAAAGCTGGAACTGGTAGCAAGCCTTCCCAGTAGATTAGTAAATATCTGCAAATTTGCAGAAAATTCATTGAACAATAAATAAAGAACTGCAATTTTATTCTAAAACATCTTACTCTAAAACCTGCATTTTTCCCAGAATTTATTTTGTTAAAATAACTTCTAACTATTTTACTAATTAATTGGGGTTTTTTAATTGCTTTTTTCTTTTTGGCTTGAAAAGTAAACTAGGAATTGCATTACGAACTGTACATAAAATCCTATTTTACAGTTACGTTTATTGCCTCTTCATATGCAAGATTAATGTTTTGCATGAATTGTAATGGCATTGAAGAAGAGATTATTAAGAACTGAATGATGGGAATTAATTTAATAAAGCTATTAAAAGTTGAATATAGGAAAACAAAAATAATAGAAAAATCTAGGTACCTTTAGTATGAATGGAATAAAAATGAACACAGAAGAAAATGTAACTGTTTTTATATATAGGTAGAAAAATATATATGAAAATAGATATAGGAATTCTTTCTACAACTAGTCATTAGAATAAACTTTATCTTTGCTCAATTTGTAGAGGTGGTTCTAAGAGACAGTTAAGAATGGTGGCTGGAACAGCACCATGAAAGATCCATATCTTGTACCACTGGAAATCAGACTAGACAACATGCCCAAAAAATACCTTTTAAGAAGGCAGGAAGTACTTGGGCGAGGATGGAGGATGGCAAAACTTTCTAACTTGTGTTAACCATCGAAGACCCATTCCAAAACACAGAACATTGGAATAGTGATCTATAAATGTGAGGAAACACTTTGAAGTAGCATTGTCAGACAGTGCTGCAGCCTGTCTCTGCAGCACCGGCCAGGAATTGATGCTTTTTTAGACACTATCCTCAGTAGCTCTTAAAGTACAACAATGGGTCAAAAAGCCGGTGGCACAAAGCTCCAAGAAAACCATTCTGGCAGAAAACAGGAGAATAGTTGTCCTAAAGCACTGGACAACCATCAGTCATAGTTCCTCCACATACCCAAATAATTTCAGAGAACTTGACGGACTGAGACAACAAAAATTCTTTTCCTCCAATCTGGTTGCACATTTCAGTTAACATCACTTGGAAAAAATGCTATAGGAGGTAATCCTAGAAATTCTTAACTGTTGTGCAACTGCCTGTTGAGTCTGTGACAATCCAGTTTGTTCAAGGGAATACTCACAGTCCAAAATAAGTCTTCTTACTATGTAAATGTAGTTATAATTATTCCCATGATACTGTGGGGAATGGCACTGAAGCTACCACTTCCTCAGATGTCAAGTCTGCAAAAGGCAAATTGCAGATGCCTCGTGGACAAATTCAAGAAATACAACCAAAAAGTTTATAGTGTGATTTTATATAATTTTCCCCAATAACAGGTTTGCTGTATTTGAATATGTATTACCAGCAGCAGCCTCAGTTTCTGGCAGTTTGTGGTTAAATATCCCATAAAAGCTAACTCAGTTGTTCTATTCTGAACTCACTACATTCACGCTGACAGCCCAAATTACAGTATTTTATTATATTGCATCTTCACTGTGTATTTTATTTATCTCTGTTGTGCCTTCTAGTTTTTGGCATCTATTCAAAACCTTTACCTGTGTTCTCCTGCTGTTTGTCTTTCTGGCAAACTGTTTTGTGGTTTTTTTTGTAGCTTCTTTTGCTTTGTACTCAGAGCAATATCTTTTACTTTCCTATGCTACAAAGTTCATTAGTTTAGAGAGCTTATGCGGTCTCTCAACGACACCAAATTGTGCTTCTGAATTGCTACACAGTTGCAAAGATAGCCTGTGTATTAAATCACCAATTTTGACAACCTGTGAAACACTGCTTGTACATATGCACTTTATGGCATAAAGCCAGCTTAATTTAGCAGTTAAATCTTTTAAGTAAAATGTCACAGTAAACAGGTATGTTACCTATAAGCAATTCACAATTCAACTGGTTTGCGCACTGTCCGTTTACTGTTTGTTAGAACTTCATGTCTTGGTTCTTTACAGCTCTTCACATGTTCCGATAATATAGCATCCATAAAAAATTGGAACTTTTCATGGGGCACCTAAGTTTGCTCCCTGCTGTAACAGCTACATTGACTTCATTGTTTCTGAATTTCCTTGAAAGAGGACATTTTTCCTAGATCTGAAAAGCTTTAACAATTAATGCCTTCATTTGGCAATACATTCCATTGTGTAGCTCTTAAGAGTAAGTACTCTGTCTTCAATTAATTTTGGTTTTCCTCTAGAGTCCGAGATTACGGCCTAGTCTCACCGTAGGCATAAAATAACATGCTTCTATTCACTTACTTGCACGGATTCAACATGCTTCTATTCAACAGTTGCACAAATAGGAACAGTTAGTGAGCTTCATTTGTTGACATTTAACTTCATCATTCTTCGTATGCATTGCAAAACCTTGTCTTCTTTTTAATGTTTGCAAAGAGATTTTTATCAACAACTTTTTATTTATTTGCTTGCCTCTCTGGAAGACCATTTCTAAATAGTAGCTTTTGAGGAGAGAGCTTTTATCCATTTTTGTTTGGGTGAGATTTTATAAGGGTCATAAGCACCTGCATCTTGTAAAACTAAAAGGAATGTAGGCGGTAATGGCCCTCTCTTTCTTCTGAAACTTCCTACCACAGGTTTGAAATCTTGTATATCAGAAGTGAATTAGACAGAACTTGAATTTACAACATTTACATCAGAGAAAGTCCCGTGTTTTACTACAATAGTTTTTATGGGACTAGTGAGTTATTCTGCTAAACATATCTGCTGGATAAAAAAATCTGTGCTGTAAAGAGTTAGTTTCTCCCTGCACCGATTATTTTCATCAGAATCACCCTTCTTCAACAGAGAGAGTACATGCTTCCCATGTTCCTCAGTCAGCTATACCCTATCATCTGCTTTCTTCCTCAGCTGCAGTTCAAAGTCCGTTTTCTCCCATGTTTTCCTCCCCCCC
>NW_008824035.1:9638630-9672017 GCF_000699105.1 Pygoscelis adeliae | reverse complement strand
GATGGCTTTCTTTCCATTTTCCTTCAGCTTCTCAAGAAATTGTATTTTCTGAAACCCTATGAATTCTCCCTTAGAGTCTTACATAACTCAATGTATTCAACCATCTCTTCCATCCATCTTCTGTTTTTCATCATGTTTTTAATTTTGTTAGATATTTGGCTCGTTTACTCATATATTATCTACTCTGATACTTTATATTTTTCCCCACTATTTCGATTGTTATTTTCTTAATAATTTCTAGAGTTTACATGAGGTCAAGGTACAACTCCCACTGATTTTAGTAACTCCCATTGAGTTTAATGTGAGTTTTGTGGCTAACTCCCTGGCAACTCTAAAAATACAGGGTCTGGTGGGCATAATTTTTTTTTTTTTTTTTTTTTATTACCTTCTTTCAACAGGAGTTTAGAATCACTTATTTGAAAGAATAAGCTTTTAAAAGCTTTTTGTGTTTTTGTGATCTCACATTATTATGACTTTTAATAGCTGAGGGACCAAAGAAGACATTTTAATGTAAGTTAGAGTATTTGAGCTCTGCAAGTCCAGATTCTTGAGTCATGGCCAAATTTTGCCCTTGCTTTTATCATTGCAGTCTATGGTGGTCTTCTTTCTTCTATTGCAGATGAGCACGTCTTGAATAATGAATGAGTCTGCCATCAAAAATATGCAAATCTTGTTCTTCATTTCAGTATTTGGACATATCAATTTCAATTTCCTAAATCCTCTCATCTAACTTGAGCTATTAATGATGCTAAGACAATTATCTAACTCTACCAGACTGCCTATTGTTCATCCAACAGAAACTCCTATTTTTACTAGAATGTCAAACTATTTCTGTAATTTTTCATATATCATTTCCTTATTCTTGCACAGTGTTTCTGTATCTTAAGTAGTAGCCAGGGTGTCTACAGCTATAAGACAAGGAAGCTTTGTCTGAAAAAGTAATGTATTCTTATATACCATCTGATATAGCTAAGAAGAACAGGTGAGCTTTTAGGCTTATAACCCCTTCATCTATATCTTAATCTTGTGTTCTTTCCAAAGAGACTAGAATCCACTGTCACACTTTGGTCATCTAAAAAAAAAGTCCTTTTCTTCCACCTTCTTCATGTATCTCCAAAGGCAGTTTCTCCAAACCTGGGTATTTTTGTACCCATTTTTCATTCCAGACATCAAGCCAGTTCTCACATAGCTACGTTTTCTAGTGCAATTGAAGACAGCAGGTTTTAGCTACTTGTCATATTTGCTTTTAAAGTCAATCCAGCAGTTTACAAAATAGGAAACTGAACATTAGAAATACCTACCGTAAATGAGAATGCAAAGTCTTTATTCAAGGCCAGACTGTGATTATCCTTTATGTAATATCAAGGGAAAAAAATAATGGAAGGATTTTACATCATGATATACTGGCAGCCAGCTGCTGCTGTGGTCATGAATACTTCCTATGGAGCAAAAGACCAAGGTGTTGGCAGGGCCCTGAGTCACCTTCCCAGACCAGTAAGGAAGCTTGCCACGGAGAAGAGAATTCAGATTCCAAAAAGGCCAGGGTACTTTAATGCACAAAACTTTTTGCATCCCCTGTTTCAGAGAGGTAATACATACAGTATCACTTACTGTGAGCAAACAACAGGATTACATTCACTGTCTACCATTGCTTCTTAGTCAAATAAGCTATGATTGGAGTCAGGGTCACCATATGTCCCTGCATATAAAGTGACTTGCAACCACAATGACTGATATGATTACATCTTGTCTTCAAACTATTACAAGGTTGTGTTGTAAACAGATTTTCAGTTATTAGCATTGATTTTAGTAGGGGCTGAGGAGATATATCTCATTTGTCCATATTTTTCAGATTTTCTTTCTCCACTTTTTCTTTACTGAGAAGACATTTACTCCATGTGAAAGAAAGCTTTATGTAAAAGTTGAAAGCCTTTATCCAGCAACAAAATCTTTGGCATTGAAAAAAGAATGCTTACCAAAATTATTCATTTCCCAACATTTTGTATTTAGGCTAAAAGCTGCATATGAACCAAATATGAATAAATAAATAAATCAAGCTATACAAGTACAAACAAAAAAAAAAAAAGAAAAAACAAACCTGTAGGTGTGGAAAACAGGCTAGATGCAGCATGATTTATTTTCATTCTGCCGCCCTTATTCACAAATTTTAGCTCCAAGTCCTGAAAATTGCTCAAGGCAGCTAAGTTTTTATTGGAGGTCTGCCTGGAGCATTTTTCAGGATCAGGGCCTGCCTCATCAGGTGGTCCTACCAACATGAATTATACTAGTTCAAAGTACAATTCTAATACAAATTAATCACAGCATGTACTCAAATATTTATCAAAATGTTTCTCAACCTAGTAATTTCAGACTATAGAATTTTGAGATATGAAATAGATTAAACATTTTACCTTAGAAACAGATTCCAGTCCTTTTGACTCTTGAAATGCAGGATTTAATATTGTTCCTAAGTGGTGACCGTTCATCTGCCAAGTGAATCTCACATAATGAGAGAGCTTCCTGCATTACAAATGTATGGAAAGTTCTATCTCAGAATTCAATTACAAGTATCAATACTTGCTATTCAGAGCAACAACTCCAAAATAAAGCTCTTTAATTTCAGATTATAATTGAAAGTGTAACCAAATTATTGTACATTCTGTTGCTTTTGGCACCACTGACAAATACAGGAACTAATCCTGTACCTGCTACTCACATTAACACTAATGCAAGTAATCCCATTCAAATTAAGAATGTGTAAATAAAGATTATTCATGTAAGTAAAAATTACAAGATAGGGTGGATAAATCCCCTGAAATTGAATGATACAATCCATTTATTTAGTTTCTTTCTCTAAGGTATGTGGTTTCACATGCCTGGTTGAAGCTAACAGTACAACTGAGAATACAAGACCCTAAATAACAGATACTGCACAAGGTGCAGTCAGCAGCCCTGATATCAGTTGTTGAGCTTATGAAGAAAGGAGCTCCCAAGACCTCCCTGCATCCCTCAGTTCATGTTCTCCCACATGCTCATAGAGTTTAGGACGCTCCTGACTCAAGCATAGGGCTCAACCTTATGAACTATTTACTTAAGCAGGTATAGCCTACTGCTATGACCAGTCCCATTAGAGGGAATGAGACAGAAACAAACGTTGGCAGGATTACACCTAGAATTTTCTTCTCTATTTTTCTGCCTCAGTTTTAGACTCTCACCCCACCACTATTCAGTTACAGCACAGACGACTTACCAAGAAATGGCATTATAACCAAGATAATAACATCAAAGGAGCATTTGAGTAAGAAAAGGGTCGAATGAAAATGCTATGGATAAAAACTAGTCAGATTTAGACTACAGTTTTCCAAGGTGCCTGGTACTTTCAAACATTTGCATGCTTAAAATCTTCTCATACACAGCTCCACAACCAGTACTGGACCATTCTAATCACACTTCTGCCGCATAGCCAGGAATGTAACGAGCACAGCTGAGCTGGTGAAGAGAGGACTTCACTTGTGCAGACCCTGAGCTTACTTCCCAGTCAGCTTCCCATGATTTCCAGTCACCCTGAGCCATCAGTCATGCCTCTATCTGTCTCTGTGGCAGCTGGACTTCTTGCCAGCCCTTACTAACAGTCCAGTGCTATGTGAAATTGTCAGTCCTTCAAAGGTAAAGGCAATTAGTTCGTAAGGTTAAAAGTAGAGTTTTGTGGACTGACTCCCTAATTCGTGTCATCACTCTCAGAAGGATAAGTATTTTTATAGAGTTTGTTTAAAAAATAAGCAAGCCATATCTAGATCGAGCATGTGTCTTCTGTGCAAGTGTAATAATCACATTTCACCAAAAATTGAATAAGTCTATTGTGTAAATGAAGGACTCCCTAAGCACACATTAGCAAGAGAGACCATAGCAATCTATCATTTCAACGATCCCTGAACAACAGGATCTGTAAGTAATTTTGATAGAACAGATTGTGACAGCTTCATAGGAATTATTACAAGTTGCATAGGCAAAAATCTACAGAATAAAAGGAATCAAAATAGGCTGTAGGCTGTTATGTCAATTCACATATGATCAAGCATTGAAAGTAGCCTTGCTAAAATCGGTGAAAGGGTTCACTAGAATAAAAAGACATGGTGATGGTACAGGAGTGACTAAAGTGTCACATATGAGCTAACCACACTGAGAAAATCAAATGAAGATTTTGTTGTTAAATGAAAACATAAATAAACCAATAAGTTCTCTTTTCATCTTTCAGAAAAAGCAAAACTAAGCACTGTATTCCTCATCATATATAAAAACAGTATGCAAACATGTATATTAGCTTGACTGGCCTCCCAGTCAACCTACCAGTCCTGTGAGTTAACTGTGTAAGAACAGAAAAGTCTGGATTTGGTTTTTTTTTTTTTTACAAGAAGATAAGCCCAAGTTATTAATGCATGGCATGGTCTGGTATAGGTGGAAGTAGGTGTGCTGGCGTTATTTGGGTTATAAATCTTTCACCTTCACCTCCTTCATTTGTCCTTGTATATCATCTTACACAGAGATAGTCACAAGAAATTTGCCAGGCAGGACAATGTTAGAAAACTGCACTAGCTTTCTCCTTGAGGAATGATTCTGGTTTTAAGAAAATGTTTCTCCATTTTACAGAACTCTCAAACAAGACACTTAAAATGAAATACTTCAAAGATAGTGAGAGCAGATAGCAAAATATGGCTCTCTCCTCTCAACTTCTCTGCAAAAGAACTAAGAAGTTGCTGTCTGTGAAAGTGAATGAGTGGAATTTATCTGCCAGCCCATACCTGTGAATAAGCAGAAAAGAAATAATTTAGAATAGTTCAGAAATGCTTGTCCATGGTAATTTAGCCTTTCATGTAAACCCTTCTTTTACTACTGACATTAGTGTATTTTGTCAATAGAAAGGTGTTTACATTTTGACAATTTTTCATGGGTAAAAAAACCCAACAGAAAGTTAAAAAGGACGAGCTGAAAGGAAGAAAAGTTAGTATGTCAATGCCCTAGCAAAAGGCCAGTTTTGTACTTACAATGTGCTGCCTACATTTCAGCATCTTGACGTTAAATAGATACTTCATTTATGTTCCCTCTCCTCTGCTCAGGGATCACTCCACATGTAACAAACAAAAGCAATTCAGACTGACACAGACCATTTCATCAGTACCTCATTGCGCTCGACAAAAGCTAGTAATTGAGCCTTCCTTTCCCTCCTACTAAGTTCAGTGGGAGCTTTGCCACAAAGTTCACAGGAGTTAGAGGTGTCTCAATTCCCAGCACTGTTGCGAGGTACAAGTATGGTTTACAACAACTGTAATGCATTACAGGAGACCTAGGCCTCAAGATGCTGTTCTGAATGCACACTAGAAGCCAAAAACATCAGATCCCAACAGACACTGATAATGACTGATTTACCCAAATTGTAAGACATCTTTTCCATATTTTTTTGAAACTTTGATGTCCCTCAGTGTTATTATTCACCAACTTCAAACAACTTCTGTAAGTAAAGCAAACTAAAAAAGAAGAAAGGCACATAACTTAGTAAAATATGATAATAATAAAACAACATCATACGTTGCATATAACAGTTGCCTCTACAGAAAAAGCTCTATGGAAACGTTACAGCATTTGTATTTACTAACCTGTTGTAATCCAGTGGGCTGTGTTTACTTTCCTGTGTTTGCCTTCCAATGCCCATAAACTCTTCCCTCATGCACTGAACTTCTTCACTGAACACCTTTCCTCTCTGACTCCCAATCGCTATTTTCTCCAACTGAGAAGGTCAGTAGCTGGTGTGAAAAGCTTTAGGGAACAGCAGAAGAGTTTGAGACATTGCAACTTCTTCTATCCTCTTTCGCCAATAAAATATTTAATTTTGGTGACTTCAGCAAAAGTGACTTCGGTCACTGTCAGTGGCTTCATTCATGTGCCACTAACACTGGAAGATGTCTTCTCTTTTTTTACCCAAGAAATATGTGTTTGCTAAAAAATGCAGATTGAGACAACCCAAAAATAACTGCCCACTTAGTAAACAGTTTGGCCTAGCTACAAAATTTTGGCTTCAGTGCCATTTGTAAAATAGCATTAGTGTTGGCAACCTACTCCTCGTACCTTCTACCATATAAAAACTAGGGCACTCAGTCAGGAATTTGCAGACATTTGAAGTCACATATTTGTCCCATACTTACGCCCTTCAGAGAGTGCCCTCTCTGAGAATCTTTCCCCCAGTCTCTCCCTGGGATTTCAGGTAGGAAATTTCAAGAAATCAGTTGTCCTTCAATAAAAACTTTTCTTCCATTAAGCTATCAAAACCCAAAATTCATTTTCCCAATTCAGGCAGTCCCCAACACATTTATAAAACCTAAATCTAATAGCAAAATTTGAATCTAATAGCAATTAAAAAAAGGGCAAAAAAGGTGAGTGCTATAGAATGCAAACCTGATAATGTAGTGACTTTACCCTGCCAAAGAGAGGATTACTTGGCACCAGGTCACAAGCTCAGTGCAGACACAAAAGTGAGACCACAGCAGTTAGGGTCAGACTCAAGAATTTAAGTCTGCACTGAAACACCTTCACTGAAAATCCAACTGTGTTTGATTTCCAGATACAAGTTCTTCTGCTCTCTGCTTCAGGGCAGTCAAATGCAAGTCAGCTTTGGTCCAAAAACCCCATATTGTCACAGTGTATATTAGCTCAGGAAAAAAGAAGCACTCAAACAGATGTGGAGCTTTTGGACTGCAGTTGCCTTCTGTCCAGAGCTCAGAAGAACTTGTGTCTGTTAAAATCAGTCTACACAGGCAGAGACAGCTTGAGTCACTTGCTTATAGGCAAATGTTCTTCTTTCCTGATGACTTTGAAATCAGTTTCACTGTACTAAAGCTATTTTTGAAAACAGACTGTAGCAACAATATGATTATGGGACAACTTTGATTAATCAAATTTCAACTGCTGCAAACAAACCATTTTCAAAAGTAGAGTCCTTCCCTGCATTAACTGCTAATTACAGCCAAAACGTCCTGGCTTTCCTTGTCTCAACTGAACATACACATTGTATTTCTGACAATTCATGCAGCATAGGCTGCACTATGTTCTTAGCCCACTGCTTTTTTTAAAATATAAGAGGTAAAATTATATTTAATTTTGTATACAGATTAAATATTAAATTGATTACACTACCCCAATACACACCAGCATTTCAAAAATTTCATTAAACTGAGAAAATACCAGTGCAGAAGAGAAGTCCCACTGTACAACAGCTTTCCCCTTTTCTAGGGCTCTAAGGAATTGTTTTTTAAGTATAAAAAGCATTCATAAAACTTCTGAATGTATACACTTTGTTGGATATTTTCAATTCCTTCTTCTAGGTCTATTTTGAAAATCTCTGCATAAGCTCATTTCAGTTTCTAAAAATACATGTCATTATTCCCATAAGTTTGAAATCTTACACTTCTATATTTCAAAATATATGATTCCAGTTAATCATATAGCTGTGCAATATCAGCCTGTGGTAGTGATGATATCCCTGTAAAATAAACGAGTAAAAATTGTTTTGCTCTTCAGAGCTTGATGTATAATAATTAATACCCATATTGTTCTAGAAGTGCATGAAATACAGAAAAACATATAAATCTTGACAGAAAAACTGGCCAGAGATGCACATGCATTACTATGACAGTCAGGGCACATACTTAGTGGTATCAAGGAGATCTGTGGTAGAGTATGCTGAATAACTAAAACAAATTTCTAGAGCAGGAAGGGAGGCAGAAGCAGCAGCATTCGGGGCTTTGAGGAGGATCTCTTGTATAAAAACAAACATGGATTGGCATCAACCTAAAAGTATTTTCTTTCATTCTGAAGATTTTTATCCTTCTTCTTTTTCCAAATAAATAAAAAATGCCATGCCAAAAAAAAAAAAAAAAGGCAGAAACCTTTTTGGTTTTAATTTCTCCAAACAGAGCAATTCAGCTTAAAAAAAAAAAAAAAACACAGAACTGTGGCCAAATACTCAGTATCAGATGTTCTGACTTTTTTTTAAAATTTGCTTTCATTTTATCTTGACAAGAATGTTTGCCAACATTGAGCAAAAGTTAGGAATGGTTTGAATTTTTCAAAGATCCTTTTTATGATGAGTACACTATGAACAGTAAAAAACATCATCCTACCCTTAGAGCTATCTTTTCCTCAACATCGTGCAAGATGTAGTAAATATTTACATCCTCATGCTTCACTCTACTCCCCTGTATAATGATATGCTGCCATACCTACACTGTCTTTATCTAAAGTCTGATTCATTAATGATTGTAAGGCACACTGAGAAGCTCACTTAAAAGCATAATATCAGAAACAGCTTTTGCAAAGAGCATCATAAATGAAGTGTCATTATAATAAAATTCAAAATTTTTATAAGAAAAGGTACAATTACATTCATATGTATTTCTTAAACACTAGAAGAATGATATCGAAAGTTTTTAATCAACAAAAATGCACTGCTATCCACGTTTAAGTACAGAAGAGGTCATTCGGTAATGATTCTATTTTAACATCTTATATTTGTGATCTGGAAGCCAAGTATAAGAATAGGCTTAAGCTGATCCTTACCAGACACCAGACAACTGAGGGTTAAAATCTGCATCTCTGCTTTGTTCCTGCTCTCCTATGCCAAGGTGCAACAAAGAGGCCTAGCTCCAGGTATTCGATGTGCCATATGTGCTGCATTTCCTGCACACGCTAGGAGTTGAGAACAGCATTTCCAGGTTTACAGCTAGTCTGATTTTCTTGCTTTTTGTCAGTTTAAGCCTGCCCCCTCCTGTTGTTTATACATTTTATTTAGTTTGTGCCTTTGATTTTTTTGGTTTTAATACCAAGGACAATTAAAAACCTACAACAAAAAGGCACGGGAAGGGAAAATTGAAGTATTCCCTGAAAGACTTACAGCCAAATTTAGCCCTTTGGAGAATCTGCTCACAGAAGCATGAAATTTTCACAGATGTCTGGGTAGTGCAAGGGTAGCATGACTGACACGTTCTGCTGCCTTTGCTATTCAGAATATTTTTGTGGGTGGCTCTGGGTGTGGGAGGGGCTTCTCTTTCACAGCATTTCAAAACACAGATCAGCATAGCCATTTTCAAAAGGGGAAGACATATACTAAAAACGCTGACCCATATGCTGAGCTTTAGCCTCTCTGAGTGGTCCTGCTGACTTCAAAGGGGCCATTCATATGTGAAAGGTACAGCATTTGGCATGGGCTCAGTTGTATGGTCAGATTTTAGGAGGTACGCCAGCTTTGCTGAGGCACCTCAGACTGATTAACTGGTTCTGAGCTCTGCCATGGAGGGGCAACAATGAACACAGGAGGCAGAGACACTGTGGGTCATGCTGCAGCTGTGCTCTACAGAGCTTCAACAGCAGTGATGCTGGCATGGGAAAGAAAAGAACAGGGAAAGAAGACCATTCAGACTACAGTTTTGAGGCTATTATAGCTGCCATGCGGCATATCTTCTACTACAAGAACACCCTACACGCAAAGGGTAGTTCCTCACACAGACTCTTCATGGAGCAAGCATGTTCATCCAGGTTTGCAGAGGCAGTAAGATGGGAATCGCTGGCAGTAGTTGTCCTCCAGCCGCCACTTCCCATTGGGATTTGGCATGATGATGGTTTAAGCACTGCCAGAAACAACAGAACAGAGATAAGTCCAATGCTACAGACTAATCACTTCTCAGATTAATTAATTTGGAAACTAAAAGTCTACAAAAGCAACTAACATTGGTAAACATTTTGCATTTGTTACAAGTACTGTGAACCAGATTTCCCCCTCTCCAAATATCTCTATCCAAATCTCCCAAAAAAAGACCAAAACATTTTAAAATAAATTCCATGCATAAGCCTATTTTTAGCAACCAAGATATGTGTCTACAAGAACAGGGCTCAGGGTCAACAGTGCTAATCCAAAAAACACTTCTTGCAACAAAACAATATGCTTAACATCACAATCCTATTCTATTTCCACATTCTGGTCAGTAAGACTGTTTTCTGACCACATTCATATAATTAAATAACAGTGAATCTCTTATTAAATACAAGGCCTGATTCTCATCTCACAGGAACTGATGGCAAAGTTGCTAGCTGAAGTTTGGAACTGATCACACTCTATTTATATCTAACATACATAACATGCTAAGTTTTTGTTTTGGGGTTGGTTTTTTTTGCCACAGGAAAAAGATCTGGCAGCGTACATCTGTTTCACAGTAAAAACAAGATATTAATATTACCCAGTAATTCAGCTGCTTCCCAGCCTTTGGGCAAACTTTGGTGAAGTGAGCAGACTCCCTGTTTTTATACTTGTTAATTCTGCCAGCTTCCTCTTGAGGAATTTACATGAGAATATGTTCATTTTCATGCAAGTTAGAGTCTGGAGTTTTTTTCCAAATAGCTTTCCGGAGTAATAAATATCATCTGGTTGTAAAGTTACACCCTGAACTACAAGTTAGGTGCTGTGTGTCTGTTTAGCAAAGAAAATATAGTAAACCAATATCATAATTGCACAAAATGGAATCCAGATACAATTCCAGCAGGTTATATTGAATGCTGATCACTGGGGAAAAAAAAATAAATCTTTCAGATAGTGTATTAATAACTCACAGCAACAGTGGAAAAAATAATAAACTGTAAATTGCTTTTTATACTGAACACATTCACCACCAAAAGAGGAGGAAAAAACTTTCTTGTTAGAGAAACTTACACTGGTGCAGGAAATATATCTTCTGGAATTCCAGCTGAAAAACAGAAAATTAATGGTATTTTCTATTTCTCCCAGGAGACCTCTTTAAATTATCAAGGTAGAGACTCAGTAGGAAGCTATTTAACATAGGAGTTTTATCGATCATATCTGCCTTTGGAGTGAAATCGTTGTCCTCAGCTGCCTTGATTTCAGCCACTCCTGGGTCTCCTTTTGCCGCTTACCAACCATTCTTTCAGAGTACCAGCACAGGTCAAAAGATGAACACGGGCTTACAAGCACTACTCCCACGATTCCAGTTCAGAACAGGCTAAGCAAATGCAACCTTTGTACTGCCCGGGCACTGGAAAAGGGCCTTTGTGTAAATGAAATGCAAGTCTTCAAGTTTTGGCCTAGGGAAGACCTAAATAGTACTGACACCTTTGAGTTACCCTCCATGTGTATCCTCAAACCATTGACTAAACTCCCAGTGTCTTGTCCCAGCACACACAGGATTCAGAGTTAACCCTGGAGCTGGCTGCCTGAGAAGACAGTTGTTTCAAGCTCCTAGTCAAGAATTTGGAAGTGACTCTGACACAGTGATTGATCCTGAGAGCCAAAGGTTCACACTTTCAACTGAGTGGATGAAAATTGCTTCTTGAAGTCAGGACTACAGATAACCTAAAATATTCATCTCTCTTAAAGAAAAAAGAGTAGTGTTCTCCCTTAAATGTGAGAGTGCATACAATAGCAAAAAAAAACCCAAAAAACAACAAAACCAAGAGAAAGATTGTGTGTGAGATATTCTGGGATACACAGAGTTAATTGTTAGACAAGAAATTCTATCACTGTTCAGAGATGATCTACATAGTTCAGAGTATAATGTAATATGCTCCTCTTAAAGGAAGTTGTCAGTGTCTGATGAGTTTTTATTACAATTGCTCACTATAAAACGCACTATTTAATTACTAGCATGAAAGTGATTCTAGCATAAAGGAAGAAGGGGAAATGAGACCTCTCCACCTTTTCAACAGTTAATGCACTTGTGCACGTAAAAATACAATGCTTTTTTATATGAATTTTTAATGATGCATTGCATTTTCTTAGATCTATGGGATGTAATTTCTCTGTTGATATGATGCAATACCTAAAGCAGTATATGACCACAATATATAATTTAAATAAATCTAAAATTCTCAAGGTATTGGTCAAGAAGAGATTAGTGATTTTGTGCCCAACTTGACAGTCCATTAAATGGCACATGGCTAAGTGCTCAGCTTCTAAAATATGCTATCTTTCCTAAGACATTTCATGTTGAACTTCTAAGATAAGACAACATATTTCCAAAATGTTGAATTAACACTTCTGCAATGCTGTGTATAATCTGGAACTTGACTTTTTTTTAACCAGCCAACCAGATTTCAAAACATCCATTCTTGAAAATTATACAGATACTGTAATGAAGTAATTGTCAAAATGAACAAACTAACACAGAACATAATAACAGAAAACACAAATATTTTTAACAGTGAGTGTCAGGTTTTCAAAGCAGCGGAGGACAAGTCAGAGTTTCTGACAAACAGAGGTTTTTTTGGTGTGCATCTTAGAATCTACAAACTGTAAGTGTACACGGTCATTCAGTATTTATATGCACTATCAACTGAACATAATGTGAATTTTCCTTTCCCTGACTGAAAACTCTTGTACCAGGACAATCATATCCATTGGGAAAGCAGTACTGTTTGGAAAGAGGCCAGATCAGGCAGATGGCAGAGAAAAGGGGATCAGTGAAATGTTCAGTGTTGGAAAGTTTCAGTAACAATGTAACATTTTAAAAGACAAAGAAATTGGTCTGTCTCTTCAGCTTCTGATACTACCAAAAACAAAGACAGGTATGGCATAAACAAAACACATTTTTCTAAATTAAGCTAAATAAATATAATCACCTGTGGTTTTGAGAAAAATATCTGAACTATTTAGTGAAATAAGATATCAAAATGTATACATTCTCTTCCTATATAATTCAAAATAATTTCCTGTGTTTTCCAAATGAGTATACACTGTATAAAAAAAATCATGCCTCTTAGCTTCCTTAATTTTTAAGATAAGTTTTTGAAACTAGGGTAATTTGATTCTTATTATTTTTATGATCTGTATGACCGTCTGTAACTTTCAACTTTTTAACTATGATAAAAACATGACAGATTCAGTTCAGCTGTGTGATCAATAGGCTACACACTTCAAGTCACTGCTTTTAATTCAGTGCTGCTCACAAAAACCTCACAAAATCAGAAACCTTCTGGTTTCACGTTTCAAGTGCTGAGTTTATGGATGCCCGGTGAAACCCTGAAGTAAAGATTTAACCAGATCTAATCAAGCTATCAAACAATAATTCAAGCAGATCTGTTTCTGTTGCCAACAACACACAAAATGTTGACGTGGCTCCAACATCCAGCCACTTTGACCGCCCACCCGAGTGACTCCAGGAGACTGATGAATTTGGGAATGAAGCTCTGACTTATACAACTGCATCCATAGTGCTCAGGGAGATAGGTGGCAGTTAATAATGCAACAAGCATCTGCTGAGACATTGGGGGGAATCCTGGCGACCTACAGTGAAACCAGTTATCTTTTGCAGACCCTCTGAACCGTTCAGGGGAAATATTTTAGATTACCCACGCTATCAGGGCTCCTGCAAACATTTTCATATTAAACCCAAGTCATGTATATGTACATATTCTCTGTATTGGCTCCTATCCAGCTCAAACACATGGGCAATATGGATCCCACTGTGCCAGTCATTATGTTATACAATTATTTTCATTTGTGCTGCCACAAATAAAGAATTAAAGATAAAAGTGGTACCTCTGGTATGAAATCTAGCTTTTGTTAGATTAGTTAAGATTATTTCCTTGCCCAGGGACGTAAAAGTGATCAGTATGCCATTCTGTGGATAAAACTATTAAAAAGTTTATCAGAACTAACTCTGTCATCCTGGACAGCAAAATTACTGCTGCAAGTAGCCACCAGCACATTTGTTTTCATTATAACCAAATGCACCATCTTCATCAAAATGATAATTTGACAGGGGTTTCTTTTGTTCAACTCATGACAATTTATTCACGTCAGTGTTTATTATCTTACTGTCATGAAAGCTCCTATGCAGGCTGCCAGTTCATTATCTATACATGAGTTTAAAGCAGTATTTTGCTTGCTCAGAAATGCTAAGCAACTCATTATTTCATGTCTGCCAAAATTATTTTGTAATAGGTCACTGGGTTTTTTTCTTAGTACTGAATCTTTTCTTAAAATATTAGATAGCCAATGCATCTACTGGATTACTATAGTTTCATTGGAGTACAGTGCCATAGTTTCAATGGAACGTATCTTGGAACAAAAATTTTGGCTAGTTGTAATGAAAATAAGTATCAATTCTTAACCGTATTTTCTATTAAACACTTTTATAAATTCTCAGATGTCAGTTCTTTTGTCCACTTACAAGAATATAAAGCTGGAAAAAAAGTGGGTTTATTAATAGCAAAACACTGAGATTCATAAATGCTGAGTCTCAGCACAAATCTGTACATTTTACATACTACTCTGGGAAAGTAACAAAGACACAACAAAATATAACAACAAGGACATAGCCATGTAAAGAAATACAGAAGACTACCTTAGTGACCAGTGTTTCAGTTATGAGGGAATTGGATTTCTGGCTGCAGCTTGTTCCTTCAAATGTTAAGATCTCCTATCTTTTAAAAACCCTCTCATAATCTCTGTTGATTTTCCTTACTATCACCAGCCCTCAGCATGTTCACCTTCATATGATGTTGGTATGTACTTTCTAAAGTTGTTTTTGTCTTGTCTGCCTGAAATTTTTCTGAGGTACACCTGACTCAATCTATCGGCCTCAACAGTCAGCAACACTCTTCTTGATGCCCTGCTCTTTCTTGACTTGAGGTTTAACATTTTCTTTTAATTCTAATATCTGTTTGCCTTTGCAGGGGCTCTATGGAGAAATCCCTGGGATTGTGCCCTCCAGCTTGCCAGCTCTCTATCTGGTATTTTGTTTCCTTGTGCTCCCCTGTCCACATCTGAAGTCTCTAGTCTTACACCTACACTGCAAATTCTTTGGGCCTCTGTCCTTGGTTAGTCTTCCCCACACCCCACACCCCCCCAAACATGACCTCTTTTGACTTCAGACACAAATCCCTCTAGTGCATACACGCCAACACAAACTACCTCAGTTCCCCAACACCTGCATCTTTCCATACATACATTCTCATCCACTCTCTGGCAGCTCCCTCTGGATGACTGAAATAGAGCTGTTACTCTCCCCACCCTTCTCTTTCTCCAAGTTAACCTTGCACAAGGTCTCCTGTCATAGCCACAGTGGATTATACTGCCATCCTGCCCATCACTCAAACACATAATCCAGACATCATCTTCAACTTAGACTTCTCTATAGGTCCTCTCCTAATAGCTATATACAACTATTACAGAGCCTTGCTGCCTAGTGCATGAGGTAAAGTTTTCCCACCCATCCGTATAGATAAAAGTCTTCTCCCAGCTCTCATCATCTCACATTTTGGTTATTCCCGTATTGTTTCTTCCAATCCTGCCAAATACCACCTTGTTAGGTTGTCAAATAAGAACACATACACTTTATCCTACACTGCCCTTCACACTTGGGAGGAGCTTTTCAGAAATACCTGTGCAGGATCCTGTTATCTTCACATCCTTCCTTCAAACTCTCTATTACCACCATGCCAATTAAACACTGAGAAAACTGCTGTGCTATGCTCCCAGACCCACACTGTCATTGGGTCCTTCTGCTTCCCTGTCTCCATGTCCACCTGCCGTCATCTCTGATTTTACACCTACACTGCAAGGTCTTTGGGCCAGGGACAGCCTCTTGTGTTTGTATAGTGCCACCCAGAGCAAAGCCCACTTTGTGACTAGGACTTCTAGAGACCATAGACCAGTACTGCAAACCACAGCAAAGCATCACTGTGGTAAGAGCAGCTATCTCTGTCAGCATAGCTTTCCTCACTGCAGTAGGGAGAGAAACGCCAGCAGACCTTTATTCCCACACTTGTCTGCTTGCAGCTTCTCTTAACAAAACAGTGTCTGCTTGACTTGGAGGCAGACTCTCCAAGGGACACATGAGTGTCTCACACTTTGAAGCCTGTCTAGTAGTCAACCAGCCTTTTCCCTCATCAGAGGGAAAGGTGAAGCTTTAAGAGATACAGCAAACAAAAACAGTGTCAAAACAAGCAGGGGCCAGATCCAGAACCTATTATATTTAAAGGAAATGCTAAATTTACTTTAATGGGCTTTGACAAAGGTCTGCTGTTATAAAGAAAAACAGGCTTTTGCTGAAATTGGTCGAGCCATCACAGTAAGAGGCAGAGCTCTCTTCCAGTCCCACCACTGAGTTATTCAACCATTCCCAGCCACCTGCTGGCAGTTCACACTCCCTCTCCGGGCTGCCTTCCTGTAAAACTAACATATTCCAGCTGTTCTGTGGTCCCAGGCCTTAACCCTTGCCTCCCCATACTAAATACTTACTGTCTTCCTCTGCGTCTTCCCTTTTCCCAGGCAACTTCGTGTCACGCTTTTTATCCAACTCCGTGATGAGGCCTAAGAGAAAGGTGAACCATTTAGATTGCAGAGTAAAACAAATAAACAAACAAGACCCAAATTGGGATCATCTTCCTTTGAATTCAAGCATGGGAATTCTGGAGGGGTGAATAAGGGAAAAATAATGATCTGTTCTGGATCTGAATATTTTGCAACAATTTGGTATTTTAATTCTAATGAGAACATAAAAATAAATGACAAACAGGTCTTTAGCATTGTCCTTTCAATTTAATATCTTAGGAAAAAAAATTAGTCCTTGTCACCCGAGTTTTATATATATACTCTATATATGCTTTTCATATATATATGGAGTTGTTCCTTATTCTAGTTCTATAGGAAAATTGCTGCCTTGGTATATTTATATTTTTTATATGTATATTTTATATATATATACACCAATATATACCTTGGTATATTATAGCAGATACAGCCTTAGTACTGTTGCCATGTGTTACTGGTCATCATGAGAACAAAGTCAAGGAAAAAACCCTACAGTTTCTTTATGAAAAGAAAAAAAAGTCTTATTTTGATTTCACTAAACTGAACAAAAAAATATTATGAGAATATCATATGTGTCTTATTGTCATCCACTTCTGTTCCCAGATACTGTGGTTTATACTTGTTAATCAGATATAGCACACAGAATGAGTACTTATTCTTCAGCTCCATCCATGGTTCCCACCTATTAGGGGAAGGGTAAGGTTCTTTTTGCCATTAATTCTTCAAGAAGATTGCTTTACTTTGCTGCTTTTCAATACACATTTTCACATCCTCAGGCACTGCATGTGGCCAGCCATCGTAACTGTTTCAATTGGAAAGAACATCAGGTAGAATCTGTCAATAAGTCAAGTGCAGGGAAATAATTGAGGTTCTAAAATGTGAATCTGGGAGATGGTGGGGGGAAAATACTTACACTTCTGAAAGAAACCTCTCAGCAATAAGAGGTCTACAATGACTGCACAGAGACCAAGATAACATGGTTGCATACATTTAAACCCCTCCTTGCATTCCAGTTGTTCACATATGAAGAGTCAATTTACATTCCGTATGTTCTGTACGTTTTGTGACAGGACATACACAGTTCATATTACAAAGTCATTAGCTGATATACCTTGTTGCAGGACTAATGTACTCGGTCAAACTCCTACACGTGGAAGCACTTGGGGCTGATGGTAAAATATCCATGAGTGATAACATTGACTTGCACCTTATTGGGGGTATTTACATATGGCAAGCCAGCTGTTAAAAGGAGAAAGCTGATTCAGTGTTCTCTATAAAGACTTAAGAGTTTGAGAAACAGCCTCAGTTATTAGGAACAAGGTTTTGGTGATCATCAAACATACTAACAGGAGGCTAAAACGCACCAGGGCCTACATCTGAACTTTCATGCAATTCAGAGTCCTTATCAATGAAGGAAAAAGGATTGGAATAGCATTTTTCACCATAGAGAAATAGAGCAACAAAAAAAATTCATTCCAATTTTGAATATTTTACTTGTATAAAATGATATATATCTACGTTCTCAATCTTTAAAAATAGTTTTTAAATTATATATAATTTCCAAGGGCATCAGGAACTGTACAGCATGGAAAGAAATTAGAGCATTGTATATCCATAGGAAGTACTTCAACAGATAGATGTAGAAAAACAGGGATAAGATGGATTACCCTAAAGCATGAAGGAATTGGTTCAGAGATGTTTCAAAAATTTGCAATTGAATTCTGAAAGAAACAATAAGCAAATATGGGAAAGCCTATGCAAACCACACACATACAAAAAAAAAAAAAAATCCTGTGGGTGAGGACTCATCTTCTCTACTGAGCCCATATACAGAGCCTTTTCCCTGCCCCTAAAGAAGCTAATCAATGAGACATGGAATCTAATTTGGATATTTACTTCTAGATCAAGTATAAATTATTCCTTGGTTCCTTTTACCTTTTGTAATTTGGGGGTTTTAGATCCTGCCTCTTAAGCTTTCTAAACTCAGCATCCATTTGAAACTTTTCACTGTGATATGAGTACCTTGTGAAAGAAGAAAGCCGGTAGTGTCTACCAACCTAGACTACAACTGACTTTCAAGACAGCTAAGATGGCAGTCACACGGGTTTTGATATATGCTTCATTTGAAAATGCTAAAATTATATGTCTGAAAAGTGGGAATTTGAGAAGAAGTATTGATTTTTAACCCTGAGTTACAAATCTCTCCAGTTTATTTTTCTATTTGACTCTTTAGGGAGATTTATAGGGAAACTGCAAACGTGAATTTCCTACTCAAACTTCTTCTTTTTATGGAAATTGGTATGCTAGTAAAATAGCCTTCAACTGCCACACTTTCAAAATGGCTGCAGGAAGTCCAAGGTATGGGGACACAGGGCAAGAGGCATAACTTCATCTATCTTCTCTTTACCATTTTGAGTAACTGGTGCCCTTACTATAAGCTAGGTTTATGGTGATGATTATATCCTTCTAATATACTGCATAACAATGAAGTTTAACAGAGATGTTTTAGAAAGCTCTTGCAAAGCAATGTATCAACTTCCAAAAGCAAAAGCTGACCAGTCTTTAAAAGCATAGTGATTGCTACTACAAGTTGCTAAGTAAGGTGTTTAGAAGCATTTAAAAGAGCTGATCTCTGGGCTAGCTGGTATTTTTCAGAAGATGATTTTCTAATTTTTTTCTTACTCAGATGGCTTCAAATGGTGATTTGGGCAGCTGGAACCTGGGAGCATATTTGCTTCATTGCATACATTATTTTGTCAGCTGGAGCTGATTTTTTGTTAATATACAGATGGACACAGAAAACCTTCAAAGACCTTACAAATATATTTTGTTTTAAATGTAAATACCACCCTGGTATCATTAATAGCCAAGCTAGCTTGTTTCTTTTAGCATTCTATGCCTTATATGCCAATAATCTCAGGGCTTTATTTTGCCTGATATAAATTTTCATTAAGCCTGAGGAGGGCTCTTTCTGTCTTTCCTGACTGATTCAGGTTTAATTGGCCTCTAAGGATAGTAAGCTGCTTGAGGGTTCTTTCAGAATCTGTGTTCCTCTGCTTCTTTGCCAAATATTTTTTTTATTTCATCTAGCAATTGTTTCTATCAGCTTCTTTTCCCCATTTTCCCTGCCAGAGACAAAGCTGCTATGTTTTTTGTCTCATTATATTTTATAAGCATTCCCCCCCATCAGTGTTCTCAGAAGAAACACTGTTTTTCAGGTAGCTCCACCTTTTCTTTCAAGTCTATTCTGATATGTCCGAAAAAAAGGTTTAGTCGGAAGATTTTTGCTATTTGTCTCCACTCCAGTCTAACTGAATCTCCATAATAGATGTGCGGGCTTTCCAGCAAGGCCAAACCGAGTGTAAGGAAGTCAGAACATAATTGAATCTAAGACAGAGACAGTGTGGGGAAAAAAGCAACCCCCAAAAAACCTCTTATATAAGGAATTCAAAATTATACAGAAAAGTACTGTCCTTTCAACTTTCTTTCTCTTTCTTAATAATCATATAGAATTCTTGAAGCTTTTTTTCCTTCTTTCTGTCAGGGAAGACTAGGATACTTATATGATTTCCTTTAAACTGAATTAAGAGTTCTGATATCATTGTGTATTTTCCTGATTTTTCATTCTCTTCTGTGTGGGTATAGAAGCCTCCCTTTCAGCAATATATTATCTCCATAAGCAGTAATGAATCTATTATTTGCTTGCTGGGTTTCAGAAATAGTCCCATTCTGCAGCAGTAATTAGCAGATTTCTAAGCTGGTAGCTCACAGTTTGCTTTTTTGGGCTGCCTTTGTAGTCAGTAGTCCTCTGTTCCTCTATGCAGCTTTATTTATTTAACAAATTTCCAACCATAAAGTTTGTGGCAGTCAAAGCCATCTCTGTTTTCATAGATGATCACAACATTCAAATTAATGGCCATTTCATATGGCTGAGTACTCGGAGAGCCAAGCTTAGCCTGAGATGGATTCTGATCTCTCACAGATGATACTTGGGTTTTCAGTAGTGTAAACTACAAATTTTGAACCATGACATTCTCAGATATGCTCTCGTGCTTATGTCATATTCTGATGTTCAAGAGCCTTTAAAAATGGAAGAGACAACTGTTCCAGAATTTGGTGAAGTTCTGGATAGTAACAGCAGAAATTGTATCAACAGGAGTCTAGAAGTCATCAGTAATGTACTGTACAACATTTTTTTTATGTCTAAGAACTAAAAATTGCACAGAAAGGCTAAAAATATATACTTTGTACTTTCTATAACAAGGAGACAGCACAGAGGAAAGACTCCAGAGAGAAATAATAGGGGGGGGACAGAGAAATAAAATATTAAGACAGAGAGATGACTGACAGAAGCAGTCTGCTTCTGACCCAAATGTGGTGGATGTTTCCCATTAAAGCAGCTGTCTCAAATTAACACCTTGAATGAAATTCTGCATCCACTGAACATCAAGGGGGGCAAGATTCTATCACAATCCTTGAGATAAAACCAAGTAACTGGATAGATGTTTAAGACTGCCATTAGAATGCTTTCTGTAGTCTTTCTTGAAATTAAAATAATGAGAGAAAACAGCATGGAAGTAAATAGTTAAACAGTTTCAGGCAAGTATTTATGCTCACCTGGCTGAAGAGAAGCAGGAAAGCATGTTCTCCTAGCTCAGAAGCTTGCTTGTAACTAGTCTTGGACCCTTTCACTACCTTTATCTTCCTCAGAACGTGCAAAATTTTCATGCTCCAAGCAATAGGAATCTAAGATAACAAGCAATAATATTTCTTTGCCTTAAAAAGTTTACATATACAAAGGATATATATTGAAGGATACAAGATCTCTTTTATAAACAGTGAAGCCTCACATTACCCAATAAGCATCAGATACTGTACCTGCATCTCAGCCTGTTTTCGAAGTCTTGGGATTGCAGAACCACATTTCACTTGTCTGCTACACACAAATCTTCCGCACACACTAAACTGACAGATGACAAACTGTGCTGCCAAACATAGAAACTAAACAAGAAAATAGTAGAAAACTTCTGGCCTTTTGGTCTTTTCCAGTTGTTGCTACTTCAAGTGTTCCTTAGATTAAGCACAGGTTAAAATATACTCAAAGAGAAATGTAATTTTAAATTGCAGGGATCACTAATATGTACTGAACAGTGCACTTGAAAAACAAATCACATTTTGCATGCACACACCAGTCTTTAAACATTCAGGTTGTAACCTGTTTATATTTGATGTGTCAAATGTGTGAGGGTTTTGGTGTTGTTTTTTTTTTAACTTACATAATTAATTTTTTAAAAAATTTTGTTGTCATCTTCTACAACTGTTTACATGCTCTGGTCCTAAATCTACAGTCTTCTTACAGTATCTGGTGCTGAATTTCAAAACTAGCCTAAAGTATGAAAAAAGTCATGAACACAGGGAGAAAATTTATAGCCCTTACTCAAAATAATAAGTGTTTCACTTGACTCATTTTTTGTAGCATAACACTGAGCTTTACTGTGGCAATCCCTCACTTTTGTCATAAAAGTAGATGTGAGGCTTACCAAAACAAAAGCATAAAACTTGTTTGTAAGCAATAAATTATTTATGAGTTTGTATATTTAATTATATTTTTTAATAAAAATGAGAATGAGGGTTTTTTTCCTAATTGTATAGACTTTATTGTATGAAATTATATAGATGGGATAATACAATCTTGCACGGATTTTAAAGCCTACGCGATGACCGGACAAGAGACATTCACAAAGAGCTCTTTTACCTTACTTAACATTCACAGATGAAAGGTCCCTCGCAGTGACATCAGGCCACAGTTAACTCTTTGCCCCCTTTTTACACGTTCAACATTCAAGAGCAGGGTTCCCAGTTTTTTTTCCACAGTCTCCCTCATAAGCAGGACAGAACAAAGTTTTGACCATGTCTACCCCAAAGCTTTCTGCCTCCCACAAATAAACACACAGGAAACATCTGTTGCTCTTGCTCGAAGAGGCAGGAGGAGCAAAGGGGCTTCTGAGAAATTTGGAGAGCTGCAGAAGAGGCGTGTGTTAAGTGAGGCTGAAAATGAAGGCAGTAAGAAGATTAACACTGGGAGGTGCCAGTTCACCTCCCTTACTCTGCTCCTGAAGTCAGAGCTCATCCACGATTGATCTGTATTCCCATTCACTAGTCTTTGGTATCGTACACGTACCAAGAGGGAAAACTGTAAAATACGCCAGATCCTCCAATCCTGCCACATTTGAAGTATTTCTCATAGCTATTCCTTCCTCTGAGGACTGTTAAGACTTCCAGGGAAGCTAGAAAACACCTCCCACTCCAAATCTCAGATGAGCAAATACATAATTGGACGTATAAAAAAGCTAATTAGCACAACTGAAAATGATACTATTGTAATTTTTAAGTTAAATACTGTTTTGGGGTGTCATTTTTTTTTTTTAAGAAAATGTAAGAGAAGTCCCAAAATTACTTGATTGATATATTTTATTATTAATATATATTGATATATATTAATTGATATATTGATATAATATTATTGATGTATTGATATAATTTTAAAAGGTGTGTTATTTACAGAAAAGACTTGAATAGCTCCTTTGGAAGCATTTCAAGCTGTTAAATAATTATGTATTTAGGACACATTACATTTAGTAAAAACATCTACAAACGTACATGGAAAAATTACAACTAAATCCTGTTATCTCAGACGGCAGCTTTGGCACAAATAACCCCAGGCAGAATTGCAGATTTAAACCAAGAACATAAGGCACTGGCCCGTGTATGACACCCCCTCACAGCCACAGTGACCCTCCTCACTTCTCACTGGCATGGCAGCACACTGACCCAACGTCACTTAAAAATGAAGCCCAATGCCACATGCTCACACCCTTGGCCCACACCCCCGCCAGACCCACGCCACCCTCAGTCCCTGCTCGCCACGCAAAAGGGTGCGGAAAGGATCCTTTCCCTCCTCAGCCCCACACGCCGCTTGTGCCTCCTGATAACCGTGAAGGGGTGGGGGGGGAGCTTGGGGCCATAGTGCCCATCCTACCGCTAGGCTGTGGATCCCCCACTGCAAGCAGGACCTGGGCCAGCCCTTTGGACTGGTCTCCAAAATAATGTTACTTGAATTGTGCTCTGCGTGTGCACGCCTGTAGAGGCAGACGCAGCGGAATCGTGGCTGGGGAACCGCAGGGCTGTGGAGGTCTGTGGGTCCTCCGCCTGGCACGAGCGTCTCCGCAGGGCCTGGGCCTACACCGCTGTCACAGGCCAGCTGCAGCCTTCTTATATGGCAAGAGAGAGCTGTAGACCAGCTCTAACTACAGCAGGCAAACAAAATAACCTTTTTTTTTCAAACAATAAATAAAGCCAACATGCAAAAGAGCTGTGGAGGCAAAGAGGCAAACAAGCTTGATTTTGCCACAGACCAAGCCCTCCTCTCGTACTTAATGTCCAATCCAGTTCCTAAACCGTGGTATCCCTGTATTTAAAATGAAAGGACAGGATTCAGCCAAGACACTGCTCAAGCAGCAGTCCACAGTTCAATCCTTAATGCATATCTATTTTTCTCCATCGTAAATAGCCTTCAGTAGTGCATACTGCCAGATGCAAGCTTTAGTAGTCCTCAAACAATAATGCCTATCTATGGCAAACCACAGTCTAGCATGTGCTCTCTTGCTGGATTTACAGTGTCTGGTGACCTGGCAAGAGAATTATGACAGGAAAAAGAGGTGCACAAAGCAGTAAAGAACCAAAAGGCAGCAAGGACTGCTATGAAAGCATCATGAATGCCGGAAAGCTTTATGCAGCACTCAAATTTTGCCTTCCGGCCCCCTTTCCTCACTTTATCGCATCTCGTCTGATCCATCTACAGCCCCCCTGAATGGCTGCATTCACACCCCTCTGGAAGCTGGACCCCAGAAGGTTTTGCAGGGGACACACCAGGGATTAGGACTCATAAATTGCATCAACTCTTACTGTTATGTGTCTCCACAGCCTTCTGCAGCCCTGCTCCAAGTCACTTGTCCAACCCATCTGTTCCTACCTCTTTCCCGCCATCCTCACTTTATTCTCTTGTTCACAAGTCTTCCTACCAGCCCATAAACTATGCCACAAGAGTACTCTTTTATTAACTGCTTGTTCAGTGTCTGGTACTAACAGTCTGCTTGTTACCAGCTCACTTACCTCAGCTCTTCTTACCCACTCCCCAGTGCTGCTCTTGAAAAATATGGTGAAGTGCTGCCATACAGCCCTGTATCTGCTCCAATCACACTTGAACATTAAATGTTTCTTTATATAAGGCTGTAGCAGAGGTCCCAACAGGGATCCAAGGCTTACATAGTAAGGGATACAGCTGTGCCAGATTAGCTTGGGCTCAACACCTCCAAAACAGGCAAAGAGCGTGACCAGAAATAGCAGGAGCTCAAAGAAGTGAAAGGGCTGGTGGAAGGTCCCAGAGCAGGTCACAGCCAAGCTAACAAGACAAGACATGGCTTCTTACCTTTCAGGAGCCATCGTTTTCACCAATAAACATTCCAACAGTACCATTTGTAGTACTAGAACCAGACTCTAGTACCAGGGAAAAGAATAATTCACAATAAAAACCCACAGTGAGCAGAAGCAATAGGATTTTTTTGTATTCAGCTACCTTCTCTATGTACTCATGCAGTGGCCTAGACAGAGAGGATAGAAATCAGGAATCAATTTAACCAGTAAATGTAGATCAGTCCCATCAGAAACATCATGATGTCTCCACCATGGCGTGAACACATGCACAGAATCCCAGTGATTTTCCCTGCAAACCTCTACTGTGGTGTCATTTCTTAACACAGCGGCAATGGTTGCTTGCAACATAATGGAGCAGACTGTTACTCTCCTAAGTGTTTGTCTGTCAAATCAAAACACAACCTGATGGAGGAAAAAAAGTCCAGTTAGTAAGCATCTGTGATGAAGTAGCCATTTGTGGGTTTTGTGCATAAATTATGAATAAAATTCTGTGAATACCTTGCACTGGGGAGTAAGTTCTATAGAAACAGAAGGGAGAACTTAAGAATGTGGGTGGGTGGCCCAGCATCTGTGAAAGTCAGGGCCTCCTTTGGATAACATAAGATTTCAGTGATATTTTGTCCATGCCTGGAACCCAGCTCAACCGTCTCTCTGATGGTTCTTTTCTTCTCAGGGGCCAAGAGGTCCTTACTTGAAAGACCCTCCTGGAGAAAGGTGTGTTGGATTCTATGACACCACTTACCAACTAATCATTGGTGCTTGAAAATTACATGCTACAGTGATCTAGCAGCCTATAATCATTGCAAAAGTATTGTTCTTCAAGTAGTTTTGTGGAAAATGCAAATACATTTTAAGATATACAGAGAAGTAAATCTTGTTCTATCTGTAGGCATGCCACTAGCACGCCCAAGATTTGAGCTTTCAGAGGAAGCAGGAAAGCTGTGCACGAATAATAAATAGTTCCAAGTCTTGCTTTGGAACCTTTTCCTGGTGATGTCCATCTCATGTCGAGTTCAAAATCTGTGCAATTGGGCTTTTCGACTAAAGAGAAAGCATAGCAGGGGAGGGAAGGTTATTTCCTTGCAGGTAATTTTCAGAGCATTCTCCTGCCAACTCAGCAATGATAGGGCTTGAGAATGTGTACCAACTTGTCTGGACAGGGGCTTGGTCAGTGTCAAGATGTGAAAGTGAGCACTGGAGTTACATAGAGACTCTCTGCTTTGAGTCAGAAATGGCTTTTCTTTTCTTCAAGATTAAATAAGGAAACATAGGTAGAACCCCTTGTATAAAATGTTTCCTTTTGCTACCAACTTTCAGAAACTAGAGCACAGAACAACCTGATGCAAACCACCAGTACCCCACTGGTGTGGCAAATGGATGCAATTCCTGTCTAGTAGAAACACTAAGGGTAGCACTGGGTCTTTCTCTGCCAGGTGATCAGAGGAGAGGAGCTGAGTATTATTACTTTGCAGACTTTGTTTTATGTTTTCCTTAATTGCAAAATATGCAAACCTTAAACTTTCTTTGTATGGGCAATTTTAGGTCCCAATGACCACCAAACTATGGGATTTACTATACATAGTTTGTAGCTAGCTATGACTGTCAGAGATAGTGGAGACTTACCGCTAAAGTGAAGGATAGGTTTTCACTGGTGGCAACGTTTCTGGCTTCTGGGTCAAAATGAAGAATCTTCAAATAACGTATTACCTCCACACACACACATTTACAGAAAAATGTATGTAAATCTTATATACAATACAGCACATCATGTATTGTGTACCTAAAACTTAAATTACGTACACATTTTATAAACAGTTATTTTCCAAGCACAAAGGCTGTGCAAGAAAGGCATGCAGCACAATTCTAAGCAAAGGGACAACTCGAATCTTTGGACTGCTGCAAAACCCCAAAATCACACTCAAGAGCTTTCTACTCTTACCTTTTGGGGTTTTTTTGCCTGTGGCCTCTTGGACTTCTCAGGAATTGGGAAGGATCAGCGTATCCAGACAACAGAGGTGGAAGGCTCCCGCAGACCACTGTTTCACTGCCACGAAGCGGGGTGGTCACAGGTTCTTGTGATAAATTACTGGTCCTCTTTGGAGCAATACTTGAGACTGCATAAAACGCCTACACATCTGACTAAGATTCTAGCAGACGTCCTACAGACATGGATTATAGGAAAGATGTACCAGAATACACTGAAGTAGTAATGAATGGCAATTCTGGAGCATCAAACGGAGGTGGTCTTTTTATAGAAAATATCATCTGCAAGATAAGATCTGAGTCAGCCACGTCAGCTTCTTCTGCCCTGTTCTACAGTGCATGCTCTGTACTTCTGGTGGCAATGGTGGTGGTAAAAGCTGGAGCAAAGACAGCCACCTGCTCGTTAAATCTTTACTTAAAGGGACTAAGAACCATTTGACAGCTGACTATTAGCTCCATTCCCTCATTCCCCAACACCCAGAACAACTTGTTAGAGATCATATCAGAGCTTTCCTGAAGCCATTGTGAAGGCTTATCTTACTGATTCCAGCATCTCAAAATGCCTCAAACCAAAGCCTGTTATTTCTTGTTCAGACAAGCTGAAAGAAGAGCTCTGTGGAGTCCCTTCCCAGAGGAAAATCTGAATCTTCAAACCAGAAATCCTGCACCTCTCAAGTGCTTCAGTGATTGTATCATTCGCCTTAGTCATAGTGCCCCTTGGCCTGGTAAGTAGCAATGATTAAAACCTCTTGTTCTCTGCAAGAATTGGTAGTAGTTTCTAACTTGCAAGGATCAAACCATTAGTTCATTCAGGAATGAGCTCAAGAATACTTAGATTATAGTAAGTGTATGTACAGGCCTTATACTTTACTGAAAATAAGTACCCTGACTGTTGAAATTGGTAACATGGGCTGCTCTCAAGCTCATGCTCTCTTGCAGAACCAGGTTTAAGGTCGTCTTAATTAGTGATTACATCAGACTGCAAGAGATACAAACCATCCAAGGATCTAAAGGCTACTGTACCAAGAAACTATACAAGCGAGGAAGCCTGACACAAAAATAAATATGTAAAACGCTACAGGTTGTACCAGTAAGAAGCAAGCAGCACACCAAGCAACCATCATCAGGAGCTCATGAAGAACTGATTCACAGATAAACTCGGAAAGCCTTCTATAGAGCGCACAATTTTGTTTTGTATCGTATGAGTTGCTAGAGTGACCACGAAAGCAAGCCACGAGGTAGCAACAATCCTAGATATACCAAAGATCTTATACTTGGGCTCGTGAACCTTTGCCCTGGAGGTGAGCAGAGATCTTTCAAAAATCACTACCATGCAACATGTGAACACACACAGCAGCATTCTCAAATAACACAAACGCTATGGCTGTGAGCCATTAGGCAGACGGCCCTTAGACTGCAGGCTTTCCCCTACACGTTTCCAGAGTTACTTTCTTCCAAAACTTCTACCTTCTGAAGCTTCTTAACAACAAAATATCCCTTTAAAAAATTGTGCCACCTAAACATTAAAGTAACCACTTGATGTACTGACCATTAAAGTTCTGAGAAATAAAGTAATCTCATCTTCAGCAATGAGGCATCAAAACCCTTGGCACCAAAACACCTTCAGCCACAGATGCACATCAGTGAAAGCATCGTTCCATAACACTTTTGAAAAGCAGTTTCATTCCCTCCCTCTTAAATAATGCACTAATATAGCCACAAATGGCTAGAGAGATGAGAAACAGAACCTAAGTATTAGAAATTGAAGTAATTTACACTAACATGCTCTGTGAACTAAACCAGCTTTTGGAAACCAAGCCCATTCACCTGTCTAAAGGAAGTGGATTCAGAGCGTGTTAAAATATTGACAACATCCATGGCACCGTGCAAGTCTAAGCAGAACTGTCTTCTCTCCCAAGCTGCTGCTCTTCTGACTTCCCAAACAATTTCACTCTCTCATTTTATTAAATAGGAGATTAAGCTGATAGTGCATTAACTCCCTTTTCTCTGTACCTGTCAATTCCTGTCACTCTGAATCTGAAAAGATTTGCATTAAATTTTTTTTCCATTAAACTGCAAATGCAGAAAATCTTCCCTTCGTGACTTTTTTCCAGTTCTCTCTTTTCTAGGCTGAAGTCTACCTGGTTTATCCTAAATTATTCTGGTCTGTCCTCTGGCCATTTGATACTCCAAGACTTTAGACTTCACAAATAAAAGCTTTTCACTTTCATTATAGCATCATATACAACCATCACTCTCCTTCATCTCACAGTTGTCACTGGTCTTTCTTACTCCATCTAAAACCATCACCTCCCTCTTCCAGTCGTATTTTCTAAGCTCACAGCTTTTTCCCCCTTGTACTTATTAGTGCTTCCTATGCTTTAAGCAAAAGGCCCTTATCCCTTTTAGCCACAGTTCCCTATCAAGACTGTCTGTACTGTGGCATATAAGTGTCAGGGAATTTAAACGCAACTTTATTTTCATATTCTATAGGATAGGGCCTACGTTTCCTTCGTGCCCTGCTCAGCATAAGGTCAAAAAAGTTACCACTACACCAGCGAAGTATATGGCACCCGCATGTCCGTGCACATACAGGTGGGGGTTTTTTGAGAGCAAGGAGGTGGTGTATTACCATCTCCTTGCCCATAAGGAAAGGAAACGCGATTTCTACTTCCCACCATCTAGCGCAAAATAATAAAACATCTCAGGCTATCAAGATGTATTATGAAATTACACCTTGTTAGTTAACAAGAAGTACAGTAAACTCAAGTCAAAAGAAAAAAAAATAGTGTTTTATTAACTACCACACTGTTATAATACACTTTAAACGTACAATAAGGTAGCCTTTAAATTTGAGGTGGTTTTAAGAATAACAAATGAACAGATTTCCAAATGTTTGTAAATAGGTGAACTGCAGTAATTATTGTCGTACATTTTTTGAAAATGGTATAGCACTTACAGACTGGCTATATAACTTCATTTTGTACATTTTTCTATAATTGAAAATATAAACAGTAATTAAAAAATAAAAAGAAAATTCAGCATAATAAAAAACATATATGTTTATCAGTTAAATGTACTGGATACATACAATTTTTAAGGGAAGAAGCAAAAAAGGAAAGATGGCTGATATTTAAATGCAGATTGACTAACCAAAAACTAAACAACAAACAAATAAAAACCTCATAAAACCCCTAGTTCACTATGACTATATCCATATGTTTGGGAGTACTGTCAATATGGAAGTGATTTTTCTATTGTATTTGCATATGTTATATTTTACTGGTAATTTACATGATGGCTTTTAAGGCCCTGGCAGACAGATGTTTTTTGGAAAAAGATTTGATTAAAATCACTGCTGAGACGCAATACACCTTATTTTTGGTCCTCCAATGTTCAAAAGAAGGGATATACTTCACTATAACATTTGCCTTACCACCCAAATGCCTCAACCTATACATTATTTTTTTTTTTTAACATTTTAAGCTTTTTAAACATTGGTTATATTGCCCACCTTGGTTATTGAAAGAATATTAACAAGACATCATTTTGGCAAATTAAATCTTAAACATGGCTTTTCAATAGGATTTAAAAGGTGACTATCCCTAGAGTTCCATGTTAAAATGTAGTTTTCAAAATCTTACAAGAGTAATGCTTAAAATATTGTACATAGTTAACCTAATTAAAATAATTAGCTTCAAAATGACAAGTTGATGAGCTAAGTAAAGCCTACACTATGTAACATTTGCTTGGAAACTTGATTTGTCAGTTATGCATAATAAAAATTCCAGTCATCAAGAAAATTACAAAATTTCTTTTATCATAACATGATTTCTTTTCACCCATCAACTTCTTTTATCTTACAATAGATAAATACCAACATGTTCTCATTTTTTTTACACTAAACCACACAGGATTGATGCATTTGGTTAGACTACCATTTCCATCGTTAAATTCTTTTTTTTTTTTTTTAATATAACTTGGTAAAATTTCATCTCTTCTAGATTCCAAAAGTACCTACAAAACCCATGCAATTTTACCATTTTAATATACTATGGAATATCATACAAAGTAAGGCATTTCAGTGTCATGTATAACCAAGTTACTGTCAATCCAAAAATTTTTGCACATCAATAAAAAGATATCTAAGAACTTAGGAACAATATTCTTCTCACTACTGTATAAAAATAACCACAATTAATAGGTATCTTGTGTAATATTTACTCCATTGTCTCGTTTCCCGAAACTGTGACAAGCTGTAAAGGTATTTCAGTGTTGGTAAGAATATCCTGATTGCTGGTGCCAGATGTATTAACAGTTCCTATTCCTGAAACAGAACCTTGTTGAATATTTGCAAGGATAAGTGTTGTTCCTCCTGCAGTAATCAAAGTATCATCAGGTGTTGCTTCTACTGATGCCAGGACTGTACTGCTAGAGTGAATACCTTTTTTATTCTGATGTGTTTTAATGTGTTTGGCAAGGTGGTCACTTCTCATAAAGCGTTTTGAACATTCTGGACAGACAAATTTCTTCTCACCTGTCACAGAAGAGAATAAAACAGAAATGTTTTCAAGAACATTAAAAATGTCACATGTACACCAAAAACTGAGATAACTTACTGCCTTTAAGAGTCAGAATTCTAACAAAACCTACACTGAAAAAAGAAGCGATCCAACATGATAAACTTTTGCGTTAAATTTCTAGACACCCATACAAATCCTTTAAAAGAATTGATTTATTTTACTGTGTCCCACCGAGTTTGAGGAGATCTTTCAGGCAAGCTAAAGAATATTACCCTCTCATATCCTCAGGCTGCTAAGTTTCACTGCAATTATTACCAATAAATAACTTTTAAGAGGAGAACAAAACCTGCCGAATGATGGACAGGGAAGACCATATGAGCTCCTGCAGAATCACACTTGAGACTGACAGACAAGATCATAGGGTAATTCAGATTTGAAGGGACCTCTGGAAGTCTCTAGTATGATCTCTCTCTAAGCAGGGTCAGCTATGAGGTCAGACCTGGTTGCTCAGGAATTTGTCCAGTTTGGTCTTGAAAACCTTTAAGGATGGAGACTGCAGAAACTCTCTGGGCATCCTGTTCCAGTGCCTGGCTGTCCTCACAATGAAAAAGTTTGTATTTATATCTGGTCTGAACCTCTCCTGTTTCAACTTATGTCTGTTGTCTCTCATCCTCCCGCCAATGCACCACCATGAAAAGTCTGTCTTTGTCTTCTTAATAGTGGCCTTGCAAGTACTAGAAGGTTGCTATTAAGCTCCCCCCTGCCCTTACTCTTCTCTTTGTGCAGCTGAATAAGCCCAGTTCCTACAGCTTCTCCTCGTAAGGCAAATGCTCCAGCTTCCTGATCATCTTGGTCACCCTTTAGTGAACTCAATCCTGTTGATCAATGTCTGTCTTATATTGGGGGCTGAAAACTAGATGCAATATTCTAGATGCAGTCTAACCAGTGCTGAGAAGAAGGGGATAATAACTTCCCTAGAACTAGTGTCTCTGCTTCTGTTGATACAGCCCTGGTCATCTTTGCTGCTGGCTCTTGCTCATGTTCCTGTTGTCCGTCAAGACTCCCAGGTACTTTTCAGTAGAGCTGCTTCCCAACTAGTCAGTGCTTAGCCTGTGTTGCTGCAAGGGTTAAATCCATCCCGGGTGCATTGCGTTTATCCTTGCTGAATTTCATAAGGTTCCTATCAGCCCACTCCTTCAGCCTGAGTCCCTCTGAATAGCAGCCTTGCCCTCAAATGCATTGACCAGTCGCCACAGTTTGGTGTCATCCGCAAACGTAAGAAGCGTGCACCCTGTTGCCTCCTCCAGGTCAGTAATAAAAGGTGTTAAAACAGGTCAAAGGATAGATCCCTGCAGTTCTCTACTTTTTATTGGTATGCAGGTACACTAGGAGCCATTAACCATACCCTCCTGAGCTGGATCATTCAACCGGCCTCTTTTTTTTTAAACCCATCTGGCTGTCCATCCAGACAGACCATAACATCCCAGCTTGGGTTCAAGCATCCAACATGTCTGACAAAAGCACACCACTAGGTACAAAACATGAAGTATTTTTCATACACATTGCAAAGACAGTTTTCTAAGCAATGTAAATGCTGATAAGCACATAAATTATTTATCTATTGTCACTGCGTTTTTCAAATAGTCTAATTTTAAAAGGTAAGCATCCTGTAGAATGTAATTATGGGTTCAGTTTGTAGGAAAACAGGTATACAGACAATAGATTTGAAACAAACTGCTCCTTGAAAAGGTGGAAGATCTAGACTAATTTCTTTTTTTTGTAGTAGACAAAAGGAGAAATGTGAACCTGGAGTCCCTAATGGGTGGTCTAACCATGAAACTAGAAGATGTAGAATGATGCACCATCACGTGTTCTTCCTTGATTTTGTGAATGACATCTAATCTCTTGGACATCTAGCCCCCTATTTTTATTTTTCTTTTTTAAAATGAGAGAAAATTATTGAAGTTTTAAGCTGGAACAACAGTTCTAATCTGGTTCACAAAAATGAAATGCACTGCT
>NW_008824035.1:9613007-9638620 GCF_000699105.1 Pygoscelis adeliae | reverse complement strand
ACCTGAATCAAAGTATTCTGATTAAGCTATATTAAATATTAGCTTAAATCTCAGTTCTGAATCAAAAAAGGTAGCTGATTTTCCTCCTCAGACCTACTAAAGAAACCAAAGTGTATACATAGCTCTAAGTATTAGCTGATTTTAGAAAAGTCACACTACATTAAAATCAATCCAATACAAAGATCTGTTCTCCTCTTAGAAGTTATTTATCCAAGCCCTTCCATGACACGTCTTTAGTTAAATGCACCAGAATCAAAGACTGAAAACCTGTGTGCGTTCTTCGGTGTCGCTGAAGCTCATCGCTGCGAGTGAACCTTTTGCCACAGAACATCCAAGTACAAACAAATGGACGCTCTCCAGAATGCCAGCGGAGATGAGCTCTCAAATGTGAAGTTTTCCCATATACTTTGCCACACCCTGGTATGTGACAAATGTGTTGCTTCTTTTTTCCCAAGTTGGAGCCTCTGTTAAAAAAAAAAAAAAGAGAGAAGTTATTCATTCTAATACATTCCTCCTAAATACTGGTCATACATATAAGTGGGGTTACATATACTAATAGATCTGCAAACAAACCTGAGCAGCCTCCCATTTTTGTTTCAAATACAATCAGAGTCCAGTACACTCCATAAGAAGCTGGAACTAAATTCTATAATGCTATCCCAATTCTGCAACAAACTATAAATTCAACAGCATGTGAAATCTAAATGATAGAAGAGTAATCTTTAGCAAGCATACATGTATATGAAGTTGGAAATACAGTCATTACAGCAGTTTGTACTACTTTGATGCTGAAGTGCCCATATTTTAAATTTCTCCCACTTTCAGTTTTTACCATACCAAAGACAGTTTTGGCAAAGAAAAACACAAACGACTACAATTGCCAAAACGGAAACTAGAGATTTTGGCAACTGGGAAGAGAACAGATGGGACTTTTGGCATCTTGGGGAAACCTGAGAAGCAGTTTGGGGTTGGAGGACAAGCATACTAACCTGAATATTTCCACTAAAAGGAGTGGCAGTGAAACAGCTGATCTTGCTGACATTTAAATTAATTCCTTGGTATTTCAGAAGAAAAAAAATCCACCAAAATGAACATATAATTCACAGATAGTATAATCCAGACTACTGAGCTTGATGCCTATTTTAGGATGCTGCCTCACTGAAATGGTAGGTGATTGCTTCGGGGAAGCACCTAACACAAAAGCCTAACTTGTTTTGTTTAAATAAAAATCACCAGAGAGAGACGAGCCTCTGAAGACCCAGAGAAAGATATCAGTCTGGCTAGCGCAGGGCATCACGATTGATTTTAGCCAATTTAAATGTTTACTGCTGCTGAAAGGGGCACTCCAATAGATCTGGCTGACAACGCAGCTATGTGAATGGTAAATGCTGGTACAAGGGAGGAGATTGGAAAATGCAGCCAAGCATCAGGCCACCTTACTCATCAGCAGTGTTCACTCAGAACAGCTTAAGTGGATTCTGAAATCACAGTCTTGGGCACTCCATCCTCCATGACTAATTATACAATTTTCAGTTGCCTCCCTGAGGCAATTTTTTCCCTTAAATTGGGTGCTCAACTTCTGCTTAACTGTCCAGTGGCTGAGGATTTGCCAAGCCACTATTAGACCTAGATTCTCATCCCTGCATTCAGAACAATTCTGGTTTACATATAATGAGGGTTCAGGGTAAAATGCATATACACTTTAAGGAGCTAGCACTTGGAGCAAGCATTTCTGAACAGGCACAGAAATTAACTCACTCTAAAAACTCACAGTGTCTAAAGGGAATTCCAACCTAAGCACATACACACCTAAAACACTCCAGACAGTCCAGAAAAGTAAGGAGATAAAATCCAATTAAGTCCTAGAAAATGTTTCTAAGAGGTCTCAATATAGAGCGATATTCATAGTGCTTCATTAGTCATTTTGTCTCAGAAAACTAACACTTTTACATACTAATTATTTGTCATGACAATGTAGGTTTTGACTTCAGAACAAATTCAATGGCAGTAGTAGAGAGTCCAGAAGGCTTTTGACCCTGCTGTGGTAGCAGTAGACCCTCATGAGCCTATGAATCTTTTTGTTTGTTTGTTTTATTGCCACACCTCAATCCCTAGCATCACAGAAAGTTCACCCGCCTGTTTTATACAGCTTGTTTATAAATTTCATTAATTAAAAATTCTCTGACATCTGACCTGACATCTTAAACTCTTCCATCATTATTAGTCTTGGCAAGAATACTTTTGACTTAATTTTCCTTTTTCAAATGTCCCAAAAGAAGATCATTTCTTTGGACCAGGACAAACATTGCCTTTTTTACATCTCCTACCTCAGCTGAAACATCCATTTTTGGTAACCTTTGCTACATCTGAACTGTCAGGTTCACACCCTTCCATGGCCTTCCCTCAAGCCAAGATTAAAAAGCAAAATTAACTGTAATGTCAGGCATTTAACTTTGTACTATGCCACCTACACAAAAGCTCAATATTCACAAGTTTTGAACATTCAGCCAATCTCAAAGGCATTTAGCAAGATGTCTTTAGATTGCCCCCTTTCTTTTCTAGTTTTTCAGCCTCTGCAGATGGCTAGGCCACCACACAAAGCTCACTGTACCTGTAACAGTTCCAGTGGCATTCATCTATCAGCCCAAAACACCCAGCTCCCTGGACTCCAGGGAAGAAATCTTCTGTATTCCTCCTTTTGCCTTACTACAACTAGTCACAGTTCTCAGGCTCTACGTTCACCTTCATCTAATGATTCAGTTCTAGACAGCTCTTCTTCAGGTCCTCTTGTTTGGTGGCTCAAGGCATCCAGCAATTGCGGTGCAAGGCAAAGGAACACCCATGGCTCTTCTCCATTACACAGTCTTGGTAACTGAAAGAATTCTCCACAGGATCCTGCTATCCTGTGTCTTTAATTGCCTGTCCGACTCCATGTAACCCTAAGATGTGCTCAGCCTGTGCTTATTATAACAAAATGTATTTCTGCATTTGAGAATATATTTCTGTATATAGAATATTTTTTTGTATTTGGTATTTGATCCTCACAGCTTCTCCAAGTATACTACAGTCCTCCCCTCCACAATAATCAGTACAAATACTTTGTAACTTTGCATGATACAGTACAGAAATGTGACACAAATGACAGGAAATCACACCAAAATTCCCTTAAATAATTTTAAGACAGGATCCTAAGTCAATCATTTGACTTTTAATTGCACCTTTAGTCTAGACTGAAGGAAACCAAGGTTCAACTCATGGTCAGTTTACTGTGCGTAGGTGGTGTAGCATACATAGTTCTACGCACCTCACCTCATTGGTGACAGAATTCCTTAGCGGACTCCGTAGTTCAAAGTGAGAGGAAAGTTAGGGATTCACAGAATGAAATCTGCAAGAACACTGTAAATGAGTAACTAAGTGTCTTTATTCTACACAGCTTCATATAGGCATCTGCATGTTTGCTTCATGTGTGCTCTAAACTGACTGGACATGAGCCAAATTCTATGTGGACGCTTTGCAGCTGTGACAGTGGCACTATGCCCTAACACGTCATGCTAAGAGGCCTTTCTTGCTGCACTGGCCAATAACCATCACCACTGAGCAAAAGGATATGACTCAGGCCTACTCCTTGACTGGAGTCTTCAAATGAATTAATATTTAAGTATTTTCATAGTACTGCCATAGAAATGCGAAAACTAAGGCTACACAAAAGATGAAATTATGATGAAGTCTGCATATGTGAAGCCATGTACTACTTTTTCCTACCCCATTCAGTGCACACGAGGGATAGTATTCATTGAGTGAAATGCTATTCAGCTTTTTCATACTGATTTAATGCGCTTTTCTTGTCTTACTAGTTACATATTGTTTAAGTACTATCTTAAATACAGAATTATTCATTTCCCCAGGGTTTTTTTTTTCCTCAGCACGGGCACTCACAACACTCACAGTGTCTAAGCAATTCACAAACATCAATGAATGTATCATCTTGCAACACTCCTGTGTAGTGAACTTGAACTAGTACAATCATTTCATACATCCAAACATGAGGTCAAAAGAGATTAAGGCCAAAATTGTCAAACACCCACCAGCTTGAGGTGTCAAGTTCAATACAGTAGATGCATACTTTCTTAGAGTACTGTAGATGTTCACAATTCAGCTCAATCGACTTCTTTACAGGAATGAACTCGGTGCTTCTGCAGTATGCTTCTGCTTCAAACACCTCCAAAACTTGAGAGCCCTGTTGCTGCAATCCTGTATCTCATCCCCTAAATGCCTTCCAATTTCTGCAATAAGTGAAGCAGGTGCCAATCATTACAGAGCCCTGATTCACTCCCTGTGCATCATCCATCCCATCCACTGAATGGCACTGGGGTCATATGAAAAAAATAGTATGCAGTCATGTAATTAGAAACCAAATGATATTGTATATGCACAAGGGATTAAATTAAATTTGCCCAGAACATCTTAACTTCAGCATTTGCCGACTTCCAAGTTTTCCATTTTGCAAGCTTAACATCATTTTAAGAATTGTGAACACTATCTGAAAAAATATATAACAGCAAATGTCCTATTGTCTGAAACTCCACAAGTCATCAGCAGAGTTGAAAGACAAATCAAAACTCAGAATTACAGCACTAGAGATAAACTGCAGCAGCTACGGAAGATGATCAACATGTATCAGAGGAAGAAGGAAAATATTTCTCCAAGTGGGCTTACTCCTTTTTGCTAGACTCTGAAGGAATTCTACATTCCAGTGGGAAAGTTGCTCTAGCAACTGTAGGCACTTTCACTCTTTTTCTGTTTGCCCACCATTGTCTCCTTCATTATCCTGTTTCTATTCCAGTCTTCTCACATCCTGACTTCCTGTCCTACTTTTCCTACTTTGTACATTTGATGTGTCCAGTCCTTCCTTTACAGTGGATTTCAGATTCTCACCTATCTAAACTCTGTCCTAGCTCTTACTGAACTCCTTCCCGAATTCCCATATGTGAGTTTCAGTCAGACTACACCCTTTTCCAGACTTCATCAAAACCACCTCTAAAAAAGATCTCTCTGGGGCTTCGACTTTAAAATTTGGTGCTATAGCAACTCCGCTTAGGAGGAAAAGGATTTTAAAGTAAAGATGTCTCTAAATTAAAGCCTCTGTAGTTTGGAATAGAGCACGAGGAAGATGCAACGTGTGAAATCTCTATGTTGCCTAAGAGTACGGACAGTGCAAATCACATTTTCAGGGTTTTCTCCCAGACTGAAGCAAGTCTCAACCCAGGGTGTACTTTGGGCAGATCTTCATGGCAGAGCCAAGGTTCACCAAGAACTTAGAAATGTCTGTGCCAGGTTTCAGTGAACTACACATAGGAATTTAACAATTTAACAAGCTGATGGACAAAGATGCTATATAACCTTAACTGCAGATATTATCACTAGCTTCATTCGTGATGTAAATGTATGAAAGTGTTTTTGTTTTAAACACTCAATATATCTTAAGCATGCCAAGTAAATTACCTCTCCATGCTTGCAAAGAAGGTATCTAGAAAATACAGCAAAAAAACCCACAAAAGTCTTGACAACAGACATATTCAGCCAGTACTCTTAGAACTCTTAGAGCCATAGGACACTGACAGGTTCTTTAAAGAGAACTCAGTAATTTACATTACAGTTCTCACATAAATAAGACTTCCAATTTAGAGAAGAAACTACTATCCAAATGGACAAATTTTAGCGTACTGGAAAGAAGCCCCTGCACAATTATATCAAGCACAAACACACCTAAATATTTTCACTTGTAAAAGGCAGCCTATTATCCCCACCTCCTCTCTCATATCCATAACCGAGATGTTTAAGAGGAAGTGTTTTGGAATAGAATAAAATCTTTATAGTAACAAAAAGCTGAAGAACACTTTCATGAGATGTAGCATAATAAAACATGGCTGCTTATGCAGCCCTGAAGTTTTACACAGATTGGAACTTAGTACCTCTTTGTTAGCCAAATCTTCACTAACTTTGACTGAAAACAATCAGTCAACTCAAAATTTGGTATTTAGAGTTATTATACAAACCTTGTTTTTCTTAGGAAACCAGTGAATAAGAAAACCAGGATAACTGTATTTTTGTAACACTCTAAAGCAATCAAACTGTGGAAAAAAAATGCTCAATCAGTGAGGAAATGCAGGAACACAGGATTTAATCAAGTCCTTGACATATGATAGGAAGCCAATCACGGATGTGCATATTCCAAAATATTTCATTTTCATATTATTTACGGCAATGTTTTATCCCCCTCACTTGTACTAGGTGGCATCTAACTCCAGATTTTTCCAATTAATCTTAATGGAGTAACTCAGAGAGGATGGAATAATCTGCCTGTTCATCTGCAAACCGAGAAATAAAGGTGGCAGTCCTTTATTGCATAAGCTCTTTTGCATAAGCCTCTAGTTTTCCCTCACTGCAGACAACTGCTGTTAACTAAGGCTCCTTTTTTCCTCACTCATTATTTGTTTTCATCATTACATGCATTATATGACACTGAACGTTACATACCTTCCACCACCTTCTTTGCAGTTGGGACACGTGCAAGCTACTCGTCGCAGTCTTTTTCCCTCTTGATGTGGTTGGTCCCCTTCCTCATCTACCACCTGTACTCTCAAATGTGTTAGATCATTGGTATTGAGTGTAGAATCACCACTGAGCTGCCACTCTTCTGGATCAGGCTCCTCTTCTTTAATCCTAATATCTGAGGAAAAGAACAAACACAGATCCATAAGTAGCCCATTAAATAGAGAGAAGGAAACCATAATGATCAAATCTTTTTACGGTTGAGAGCACTATGTCAGTCAAAAGTCAACAACCTTTAGTGCATACCGACATTGCTTCTGTGCCCTTGTAACCTGTAACGTATTTAAAAAGTTTATCTTACTATACATTTCAAAGTTGAAGACAAGCTATAACGAAGTATTAAAGTTTAAGTTTGAACTGTTCTTGGTAGGGAATGCTGTCACCAGGAGGATTTTGCTTGCTTGAAACTTGGGAAAAACTGAGGAACAAGAGGTTGGACAGAGGTTGAAAAAAATGATCCTGAGTAGCCATTTATGTTTCTGCAGGATTTCTCAATTAGTGTGACATGTAGTAGAAACAGTCTTTCTCTATGATCTTCAGAAGATTTCAGTATACACAGTGATATATAAAGTAATACGAGAAATCAATTAAATAAAAGGTTTTGACCTAAGAAAGGCCAAGATATCTAAGGAAAACAAAAAAAAAATTCATGCCTTTGTTCCATTTTCCCCTTCTCACCTCAAATTTATGCCTTTTCCACTATACATAGAGAAGAAAACATTTAGGGAAGAATGCTATTCAGCATTAGAGTGAGGTAAGCAACACACGAACCACTTTAATGTTTTGATGAGCTAGTAGTCAAAATAGGTCTTTGCAGTTTCATGGATGCAAAAAAGCCTCTTAAGTTATCCTCATAGGATGGACATTTGCAATTATGTGTACCCTCTCCCTACAGAGCATTCATTCAATCTAATCCAAGAACTAATTACAGCATCACAGTACACTGTGAAACAACAACTATTTTAACAAATTTACATTTTGATAGGAACATTTTTCCCCTCAGACACTATTCTGGATTCCCAATGAGCTGAAAGTCTGCAAGTCTGGATTTCAAAAAAAGACAGTTTCTATAGATCATTTTAGAAAGCTGAACCCCAGCCCCTTCTTTGGTACAACAGAATAGTTTACCTGTGGTTTTTTTTCAGTGAAAATTATTACCCACTAGCACAAACTAATAAGCAAACCATCATTTTATTTTTTTTTTCTTTTGTTGAAGCTTCAACCTAAAAGCTGTGTGTCTTTCTAGATGTATTTAAGAGACTGCTTTCTCTGCAGAACAAACCCAGTTATTGTGTAGATTTTTATCCTTAACTCAAACCCTACTCAAACACTGAAACCTTAACTGAGCACTGTGGCCACTCTAAATTCTTTCTGGGAGTCAGTGCATCAGCCATCATCTGTGTAATGAAGACAAAGCTGCACAGATTGCACGATAAAACATAAGAAAAACTGTGCCGGGTCAGATCATAAACAGCATCCTGTCCCAGTAGAGATCAGGAAAGAAATTAATGATAAAACATGTAAAGAGTAATAGTTACCTGGTCTACCTTCTGAACCATCTCCAACATTCATCTGTTTAGAGACAAAGGATGTAGCTACACACAAAAATCTGCTTGGTGCTAATAAAGTCTAAGTCCAGTCTTTCCCAACACCACAGTTTGCCTTCCTTTTACTTGCACATGTATAACCATTTGTGGAACTGTGCTGTAAACTACATCACTGATGTAACTAAAGTCAAAATAATTCTCTAGGAAACCACTGCATTGGGAAGAGAATTCCAGGTCAGAAACAGGGAAGTCTAGAATATTTATCTGGTTTGGCTGCAAAAGTCAATGCTAGAAATTAAGTTTGCATGAATAGGACAGGCTCTGAGCAGTGGGAATTCAGGAGCTAGCACGCTCACTTTTGCAGATGCTTTACGAATGTGGTAACATCCAGCAGAACTACTGTGGTAAGCTTGTCCAAAGTCACCTGCACACTGAGTTTCACTGTTACCATAAGAAGGTCACCATTTCAGACAGCAACATAACAAGTATCTTTCATGTGAAGACCTAGAAAACCTCTGTGGTGACTTCTAGTCCTCTGTGTTAGCCACCAAACTCTCTTTCCTACCAAATGAAGTCGTTTTCTGAGCCTTCCCTATGAAATCATTTTATTATCCGTAATAATCTGTATATACATGTTATATATAAAATTCATTTTACATAAGCAAAAATTAAAACACTATACAACATACAAAGAGCTTATAGAATTGATCTTTCAAATTGGATACTGTTAAGTATACTAATACATTCACTTACAGGAACTTTAGAAAAATACAAAAGCCTGATTTACTCTTATTCAACAGGGCACATAACAGGACTTTAAATACAGCAAAGTGGCAAGGCTGCCAGCACAGGCCAATTCAAGCCTCCACGCAGCTCTTTAGGACTGGATCTGTTATGCATCATACTCAATATTCTTTTACCAATCAAATGTTCCACAAAACGTACATTGCATAAATTGTTTTTATTTAAAATAAGGATTAAAGTAATGTTAATAAAATAAAACACTGTATTAAGAAGATAATTTCATTATGATCTTACTAACATTAGACACTGGCATATAGTGAGTTTGTAAACTCAGTAGCGGAATCCAGTTAGCACTGCATACACATACTTCAAAAGAGATATCAACATGTCCTAGCAAAGATGAATGGATCAAATTAGGGTTATGGATCTGCGCTGCCAAGACCCAACTCCACTACTGAAGTCAAACATTCCATACAACATATGATTTCTCCTGTTATACTGACACCTCAAAGTCACACTCTAATAACAGTGATACACCTAACAATAGAAACATGTCTAGAATGTCTATTACTGCACAGCAGTATCCAGGACTTTCTACCTTCAACTCATGCAATGTTTGTTCCATTTTGCAAACTTTCATCATGAGTTCCTTCCACTTTTTTCATCAGTATCTCTCTATTCCCAGTTCCTCCCAATCACCACCATTATTGCAGCAGCACAAAGGCTCATAATAGTTTTATAATGGTGGAGGCATAAATGAGAAAATTATTTGGACAAAAAAAGAGGGACAGACAAAATACTCCTAAGAGTTGAGGATACCGGAGAAAATAACAATTTGCATAGACATACAATAGTTTATATTGTTATTTAAAAAAAAAGCAAAACTGAAATGAAGTCAAAGTAGTACTCGGTTTGTAATTTTGTGCTGTGTTTCCTGGTTATCTTGGCAAGGCAGAAAGTGTAGCTATTGCTTTAGGTATTCCTCAGAAGGACCATCTTCTACTCCAGGCACCCAGAAAAGCACAATGTAAACTGGCAATTTACAGACAGGACTTTTTAGTTATGTAGATTATACATTAAATAAAACAAAATTAAAAGAAATATCAGAAGATCAAGTTGTTTATCTAGCGTCTCCAGGATGTAGTATAGCGGAGGGTGGATTGTATCAAATCCCACAGTGAATCTGATTGACTTAACAAGGTCCTTAGAAACAATGAGTCTGTTGCCCTCCAAGTAGGTTTTACATTATTGCAAGAGATGAGGGAAAATTCCACCACTATTTTTGGGGGGAGGAAGGGGTGCCACTGTAATTTAGACAACAGTAAGAAAATGAAGGAGTAGAAGGAGCAAACCATGGAGAAGAGCAAAAGAGTCTTCTCCAATGCAATGGAACTGGAGATTATACAAAGTCATACAAATAGCAACAACTCTGCATTTCTCCCCTGGTGTTCCTCTGGATGTGCTCTGTTCTAATTCAGTCTCAACTGACAGAATATTAGGTTTTACACATACTCTGCAAAAAATTGGGCCTAAAAAAAAAATTTATGTAATCCCTAAAGACATGACAAGTTGATGCAAACACTGGTAAATTTGAGGCAACTTTTGTTTTCTACCAATTAAACACAGGCTAAACGAAGGTTACATTTTCTTTACTACTATTTTATTCCCAGGCTTTCAAATTTTTATATGCCCTTACTTCTTAATTAAGTTCAAGACGTAGTACTAAGTAAGTATGAAGGGGAAATTCAGACAAAGATACTGTTTCAAACTGCCTACAGATTCTGAAAACCATCTATTCTGTTCAAGTTCTTCCTGGTATCCAGTGAGGTAGATTTGTTCTAGGTTTTGCTTTCCTCTAAAGGATGGAAACTGGGATCTTGGTGCACAATTTTGTTCCAAAGGTAGTATTTCATAGTCACAGAAAGCCCAGAGCTGGCTACAATATGGAGCAAGTTTAAGTGTATTTGGCAAATAAAAGCAATAACGAAGAGATTTGTTTAAAGCACTTCAGAGAAGAATAACTAAACTGACAGGATGAAACTATGCAGATGTAAATGCAGCTTAAACTATTCTTGAGCACATTTCAACTATAATCTAGTGTGGAGAGAATTACTGCTGCCCACTGATACAGCCAGGTCATTTACGTACTTCACCATGTATCAGATGAACGCATCAGTTAATCTTCACGTTCTATCTTGGTCTGTTTCAACTAGGACTTTAAGAAAATGCTGTTTTCTTCATCTATGGGAAAAGTTGTTAGTTTACCCAACAGCCAAAGAAACAGGGATAAACTGAGAAGGGAGGAGGATGCAGTGCAAAATCGTTTCATTTGAGGACTACGCCACCACTTTAATTTTTTTATATATCTGCCTCTGCAGAATGTCACTTAAAGGCACTCTCAGCATTGCCTGTAACTGTTTCCAAACTGCAGGCTTCTGGTTTAGCGGCTTTTCCTAGACACTGAAAGCCACCCTACCTTTTTACTTCAGCTAAGCTTTACAAGTTCCTGATCTGAAAAGCAGAAATACAGTCTTTCAACTGAAAACAGATTTGCAGCAGCACTGCACATACTTTCACACCAATTTCCTCACAGCATCACAAATTGACTGTCTGCAGTTTCAATGTCTTTTAATCAGTCATGCCTATTCATTTATTTTTCCAAATAGATGCTTCCCTTCCCGCCTCTCCCAAGAAAACAGATGTGAATTCCCATCTCCTTTCCATCTTCTCTTGTTAAGTTTGCTTTCAGTTTTCTGTGCAGTGCAACCCACATTCCCTCAGTATCTTGACTCATCTTGCCTTAATCTCTGGATGTGAGGAAGCTTTAATGAAGATGTTCAAATTTCTTAGATACTGTCCTTGTTCATTCCCATCTAAACTAAACTTCCTAAACTAAACTATCTAAATTAAACTCTCACTACTAGTTGGCCAGCTGTGCAAGTCTTTCAGACAGGAAACTCAACAAGGTTAATGATTTCTACTCTGATTTGCCCCCCAAAACTTAAGTGTGAATTTAGGCATTTTTATTACATAATAAGTTACAAGGCAACAGAAGATACACTACAGAATGTCATCTTGAAATACCTGAGAACCTCAACTCAGAAGAAAGACTGTCATGTAGTTTCAATAACTGTAAATCGGATTTTAGGTTTCTGAGGAAAACAACTGCTGTGTACAAGTCTAAGAGCAGGACCTCATAGTACTGAATATTTACGCAGTACCAGCAAAATGATTAAAAATAGAGCTATAGATTTTTTTCTTGCAAGAAGTGCCACATACTGTATTTCCAAGTGATCCTATGCATTATTCTAAGCCGATTATTTAAAAATTTGAATCACAAAAGTACTTAAGCCAGTGCTACCACAACACATATTATGCATCAAAGAACAGTTACTTACCCTACAGTAACTGCAGTTCTTTGAGATGTGCTGTCTACAGATTCTCAAAATTTTGGATTCTTATGGACAGTAATGCCTGCTGCAGCATGCCCTTATTTTTTCCTTTTTTACCATAGTTGGAAATATAAGAGGGGATAACTAGAACGGGGGAAGAAAAGTTGATTATGCTTGATACAGAAGTAGTCAGGAACTGCAGAAATAGGTAAGGAAAGCAGGAGGACACAGAGAATTCTGTCACCAGCAGGGTTAAGTATTCCTACATAAAAGAGTATTAGACTGCTGCTAGGGTCAAACAGAATTGTCAGCAGTAATTCAGGAAGGCACAACTGCCCAATAAGTATTTCTGTTCTGTATTTAGGTAAAAGCCAAATAATGGTCCTATCACTACATAAGAATGAAAAGCTTCCCACTGACAGTAAGTCAGGAAGATGTAAAAACAACTACTGAAATAAAGACTTAATAAATCAACAGACTAGGATAATTTTCATTCAATAATTTTAAGAGAAGGCTGAAGACCTCTCTGCAGTTTTAATGCTGCAAGCCTTCGACCGTGCAAATGCTCCAGTTGGTCAGAAAAAAGCTAGCACTATGATAATACTGAAAAAGGGTAAATAAAGACAAAAAGAAGTATTTTTATAAAGACTCAAAGAAGGAGGGAAAGAATTAATGCCACTCAAAATGGGACTATGGTAACAATTAGATTCAAAAGTAAATTTTTTTTTAAATCAATGATGACACCATTGTTGATATAATACACTTGAGAGTTCTGCACAGGAAATGACTTCTTAGGATACAGTAAAACATTTTGAGTAAGAAAAACGAAGTACAAAACATACATGGAATACATGGACTGAAAACTGACATGAAGTTTAAATGCAGATTGAGAACTATCATTTCTGTATGATAAATAATGAGGACATGTCACTGACAATGTGTATTTTTTACCCCTTTTGTCCTTAAAAATTACTACCTTTTGAAAAAACGTGTCTTCTACAAGTAAGGAAAGACAACCCATCTACAACCCAGCCTTATCTTCAAGACGGCAATCACAACTAGGATCCTGGTGAGCACTCCTGGCATTATGAAAAGACTGCAGTTGTCCTTGGTAGAAACTTCAGATACCTTTTATGAGCCAGATGTACTGACAAGTTAGCTTGAGATATCAGAACCGAAGCATGTGATCCTGCCAGGAGGTTCAAAAGGCAAGAAAACAGCACAGAACCTGAAACAATGGACCTAAAGTGCTGAGACCGCAAAAAGACAGAAGATGAGTTTCCAGCCTTCTTTTTAAGTTGAAGCATACTGGAAGTAAAATCCCTTGCCTCTTTCACTGAATGGATATTTGCCATACATCCCCATGGTATAAGAGAGTTTTCCTTTTGCTTCAGGAGTATCTTGTAAAAAGGGTATTTAAAAATGAAAAAGGAATGAGTACCTGAAACTGGGTAATATATTCTTTTTTGAACATCCTGAGGATACCTGAGCCTAAGATAACTCAGGCTAACCTCCTTAACCTTGAGAATCTAAGTTGCATCACCAGACACTCAGCATACATGACAGAATATTCACTTAAGAGTAACATACACACAACAAAGTTTCACCTCACCACCATGGGCTGGAAGAAAATTAATTAGACTCTGAGCTGTTTGGAACACAGAGCAGAAAAGCACATGAAGTACAGACACAGAGGAAGGATGGGACAATTCAATTTTTTCAAGGATTTGAAGAAAAAATGCAATTCTATTCCATAGCAGCAGATACTGCATTGAAAAAATAATCAAACTAAAGTTATACAAACTTTCTTATACTTGAAGTGAGATAATTTATTATATGTTGTTATAAGCAAGACTGTGAAACACATACAAGCATGATTGTCTAATTCTTCCACAATTTATTAATTTCCTTTGAAAACTATGAGAAAACAAGGAATGTAATTTAAGCATGCTGAAAGCAAACTATTTACACAAAATTGGTACATAAATAGCTCTAATTCCTGCACTAACTTAAATTTGTCAGGGTTTCCAATTTAATTTTTCACATCAAAAATAAAACAGTGGGGGAATTGTTTTTAACTATTTTGATTTTACAACATGCAAACTAAATGCCTCAAATGTAAATGGAATAGCCCAAAACAGATGTTGTCAGATGAAAGTATTTACTTAACATCATTGCTTCAGTTTACTTCATGCATTTCATAAGACGTTTTTTGGCAATCAGATTCAATTTCATAATAACACCATGCCCTTCTCTCAAAAGCTTGGTATAAAGAATGCCATAGAAGGAAAAACTGCATAACTGAAAGTAAAATTAATAAGGTTAAAAACTGGAACTTAAAAAGAAAGAGAAAAAACTAAGTTGTGTAATGCTGAAAACCAGCCAAAACTTTTTATAAAGTTCTAGATGCCAGAAGAAAGCTATGCTTTAAGTAGCATTCTGCACTACTTCACCAGAAGCATTAAAACATTGAAACAACCACCCCTGCAAGTAAAACTGTAAATACTCCATTTTTAATTTTGTTTGTTTGGGGGTTTAGACTGTTTTACCTAACAGATGTTAGACCAAAGCCTCACCAGATACCAGCAGAGGACAGATAAGTTGTCACTTGGGCAACTATTTACCTTGAAAATTGTCAGCCAATTTCTTTGCCAAATTTAGAATAGCTAAATTACTTCAGCATGATAAAGACTTCAGGTTCTGGCAGGAATGGAATGAAGTCCCCACCACAAATAGCCAACCACTCCCACTCTCTATCAGCTGGTATAAGTTGATCAACAGGCATGACTGTAAGCTTCAATGGCAGCAGGCAGATGAGTCCATTAAGAAGCTGTGTATACTCCTGCAGAGGAGGAGCTGGGAAGAAAGATGTAGAAATGAAGACCTCAGTTTTGCACTGGCACTTTTGAGTCAACTCTTGAAAGGAATCCCTTTGACTTTATTCCAACTGTACACCAACCTGGAAAACTGTTTGTAGGGGTTTTTTTATTTTTAAATAAATGAATCTTCCAGTTGAGTGTGTCTGGGTTGATAAGCAGCAAAGTCCCTTCTCAAGCCAATGCTACTTTTTCTCAGGTCACTTGCTAGTTTCTTCAGATGCTACCGGAACAGTCGAAAGAAGTATCAAAAAAAATGCATCCAGCATCTTATAAAAAGTTAAGCAACCTAAATAAGACCTGGTAAAATTGCCTTTTTTCATTAAATAACCAATCCAAAACTGTGATTCAGTACATTAATAAATTAGCTGAGACACCATTACAATTAGAGTTTGACTAACACTGTTAAGTCTCCTTTGTCTGGACAATGGCTTTAGGGGAAAAAAAAAATCCAGTTAATTAAAAATTCTTTCAAATTGACAAAACTTACAGGATCAGAAACATGAAAACCAAGTTGGTACATTTCAGTACCCTGTATTTTTCCAAAAAGAGTGCTACTTTATATGAAATGTTTGAAGAAGAAGTCTATAAACATGCTAATAAAAATAAATACCTTTCTTGAACAGGTAAGTTGCTAAAGAGTAATGTGAACTGTGCATGTAATAGCTCTTTTTGTTACACACAACGTAGTGTTTTATTACAAACTTGCCAACAAAAGGAGTAGACTACAGAGAGCTTTCTCAGGTTTAACTTCCTCTCAAGACCAGAAGACTGAAGCCAGAACACAGGTGAGAAAAATATCTCTTTGCCAGTGTTTAACACGTAGATACTATTTGATAGAGCTTTTTGTTTTGAAAAGCAATGCTGAAGAAAGTTTCAGCTCTGACTAACCAATACCCTTCCCTTCTCCACCACAAGACAACACTAAGCACAATGAGGAGGAATATGAACTCTAATAAACATTCGAAGATAAAACAAGCTCAGGCAAGACTTTTCAGAACAAATTCAGTGCAATGGAAGTCTCTGCATATGTACGCCTGGTAAAGTGGACATTTTGGTAGAAGCATAATTACTGGACATTTTTCAAAGAAAACTGTACATTTACTGGACAAAGCTATTAGCTTTGTATTAGAGTTGTGATGACTTTCCATTATGTAAAGAAAATGTATGACCTAAAGACATTTTTTCCTCTCACACACTCATGAGAACAGTAAAGATGTCCTCTGCTGCCTACCTGGGAAGCGAGGCTTGGAAGAACACCTCTCAAGCAATGGGCTGTAGCTACCAAAATCTAAAACCTAACCCACAGTTTTCACAGCTACACCACTAACAGAGCAATCTATGTTATTTGGACTTCAGATAATTACCAACCTTCTCTGACCCAAGACTAGGAATATGTTCTTTTTATTTTTGCCTCAGGTAGAAAAGTTTTGCTAAATGAAAACAGAAAATACAGCCTGACTGTATTTGTTATGGAAGGCAGTGCATTATCTGGGCTGGGGGGACAAAATACAGGGAAACCCTTCTTATCTTGTTTCAAAGCTTGTTGGTAGTTTGCAGAAAAGAGGAATCAAGTAGCCTCTCACCCTTTAGCTTTAACTTCTCTCATTCTGCTGTCCCTTCCACATACCTTCCTCTTTCAGTTTAAAACAAAACTGGCTTTCCTCATTTGCAGATCAGAAGAGCAATGTATTTCTAACTGCAAAAAAGATTTTTGTAATTTCATTATCTGCTTCTAATTGCATATTTATTCTTCAACCTGAAGAAAGGGTGCCATACCATATTGTAAGGGGTTACAAATAAAAAGGGGAGGAACATCACTGAGAAAGATTATCTCAGACAACTTCAATATAGACAAAATACCAGATGCATATGGAAAAGACACTGAAGGTCAGTCAAGATAATTCAGTCTGATTCTGTTAGTTAGAAGCAGTTTCACATTGATCATTACTTTGGAAAAGTGAGTTTCTTGTAACATAAAGGAGGGACCAATTAAATTCTCCCCAAATTTAGGGGATGGCAGTTTTAATACCTTTCAGTCCATTTACTATTCCTAGACAAGTAGGAAAAATGTCACTATAAATCCCCACCCTATCTTTAATATAACCAGGTGTTTAATAGCTATTCACTTCAGGCAATAGTTTCTGCTATTCATCTACTGCTTCTGCCTATTTAATCACATTTCATATATCCCATTTACTCTCTTCCCTTCCCATGTGAAATTCCTCACAGGAAAATACACTGAAGGAATGCTTCATGGAACTCCCTTGCATTTTATTATGAACCACCATTAAAACACGCTCAAGGACCATCAATAGACAAACTAATACACACAGCAGGCTCAACTTCTTTTTCATGTGTCTTTTCTGCTGGTTCCTCTCTCCTTTTCCTCTCTATCTTTCTTCTCAAGTTTCTGCTATGTTACTCCACAAGCAATAACATTAGCTACATGATCCTATACCAAATATAAATCTCAGAAATAAAGAAGTCTCATCTTCCTTGTATTTCATATTAGCCACAGGGCCCTTTTTCCAAGAGTTAGATTCTGACATCTGAGTTTAGCCGTATTATCATGCACAATACATGCTTTTTGCTACTGATGTCTATACCCCATGTCCTCATAGGTAACAAGGTGTGATGGAGACAAACCAAGGCTTTCTGTGGTCACTGAAAATAGAAAATTTAAGAATCAAGACTACCCAGCAGAGCAAGGGCTGTGAGCAGTACACTCATCTATTTGGTGCGGTTGCCTACAAGCCAATGAAGAGCAGGCTTATCTAGGTCTGGGTAACTTTGCCTTGGTATGTCCATAATATAGAAGTCACCTCCAAAACAAAATGAACTAGAAAAACATCCCAGCTTATTATTTTAAATTCAGATTTTAGATTCCAAAGGGAAAGCAAGCTTCCTGACATAGAATATACCAATATCAATAACTATTTAAGTATTATAATCAGTAGGCTTTTGAAACAAACCCAATTCAGCAGGTCCTCTAGGCATTTTTCACTTAACATTGCATTCTTCTCACATGCTTAAATAGGCATGCAATACAAAACATTTGTTTTACTTCAACATTTATGCTTCAGTATCTTAATGAACCAGAGCCTTGGATCACATGATTATAGTAAAACAGCAATTCCCAAGCTACTCTGTGCAACAGTTCCCTCTCAAATTACCTCTACTGCTCACTCTGGCCCTCATAACTACCCTGGGCACAACCCCGCAATGATGAAATTAAATGGCTTCTGGTACAGCAAAATGTCTTGAACCTCAATCATCTCTTATTCTTTCTTTCAGGTAGCTACACACTGAAATTTGGAATGCACTGCATCTAATTCACCAAAAATAAACAGGCATGTTTATTTTTTCTCACATTAGAAACACCTATTTTAAGAAAATAGACTTTCTTCTCTGCTTACAGAGATAAAACACACTGTGAAGTTTATCATTAACAATTGTACATTCTGAAACATAATGCAAATAAGTAGTACTAGAAATTCACATATGTTCTTAAGCACAGCTTCCATTTTGTTATTTACATGCTTGTTTCACTTCTGCTTACATGAGTTTTGTACATTGTAGGTACACTGATATTAAATCAGTAGGAAACAAATTTAACAAAACAGCGGATGAGTAACAGCACCTCGGGGGGTCTGAAAATTTTCAGGGGAAGAAAAATTGTATCAACAGAAACATTTGGATCTTCCATGAAAACTTCATCTATTCAGGACTGGGAAGAATGGGGTATGCTAATGACACTGCTGCCTTAGAAGAGTGGTAGTTGATAGTCAGATTTCCCCCTTCTCAATTTAGTATGCAGATCTTCTGTCTGGCAAGACTTATAAGCACTGATAAACATTGTATTAGAAGAGCTGTTAACTAATACGACCAGCAGGGAGTTACAGGAGCTTATACTAAAAGAAGTGAGGTGGGACTATGTTCTACCATTACAGCAGTTTCTAATGGAACAGTAGTTTCAAATAAAATCTGCCATCACTATGTTTAACCCACTGTATTTTGTAGGCTTCCGCAGCAAGACAATAATGTTACGATTATCACCATTTAAACCAACCACATGCAAGAATAAAAAAAAAAAAATTCTGCAAAAAGAGTAAAATAAATACCTGCAGGACTGCCAGCATTTTCTCCTTGATGCAGCTGAATACCAGCAGAATCTATAGAGTTTACTGTAACCGTCTGTAGATTTGGCAATTGAGCAGTGCTTAGACTAACTGGAGTTGACGTCAACCCCCCACCTGCTGCAACTTGACCAAGAGTGAGAGTCTGCACAGGGGTTAAAGTTATTTGTTGACCAGGTGCATTCTGAATTTGCAAGTTCTGCAAGTTCTGAACTCCTTGCACTTGAAATGTCTGCCAGGTTATCTGCCCAGAAGGGGTCACTGTTTGGGCCTGAATTAAAAAAGTTCCAGGATTCAGCTGCAGTTGAAGATTTTGAAGAGCCTGTTGAGATATACTTTGACTTGCTTGCACACCGTGGATTGTCTGTTGCGCAATACCTTGTACAATCTGGGCTTGACTGGTTGGTTGCTGAGACTCTTGAAGCTGTATGTGTTGTACAATTGGCTGTGCTGTGGAGACCTGAATATTCTGAGCCTGTGTGTCATCAGAGACTGATGTCTGGATGTAATTTCCCTGAAGATCAGAACTATGAACTTGACCACTAGTTGTGGTCAAGTTGTTTGCATTTTGTTCCAATATACTTGAACTGTCTATGGTAACGGGCAATTGTGATGAAGATGATGTTGGCACAAATAAGTCATTATCAGTGGCGCTTTCTGTAATTTCAGGAGAAACTTGCTCACCAGTCCTTTCAGAAGTATCTGAACTATCCATGGCCTGTCCAGTATTTATCAAGTGCCCATCTGCATTAATGCCTGCTGTCATGGTTTGAGAACCACCGCCAAGTCCCAGAGAATCTAGATCAACACTATTGATGGGTACAAAAGTAATATTTCCTGGCAGTCCAAGAGGGACGTTAGCAACTACTTGTGCTTGGCCGGGGAAAGACGAACCACCAATTGCAACTCCCTGAACCTGGACTTGACCAGACTGTGATAAGATATTCTGAATATTAGCTGAAGGTGTTCCAGAGGCAATGATGGTTTGATTAGAGCCAGGAATTATCTGAATTTGACCAGTTTCTTGGTTTATACTGCTATTATCAGAAGAGGCTGCAAAGCCAAGTTGAACCTGCTGACCATCCGCTGTCTGGATCTGGGGTATTACTTGGTATTGTACGTTAGACACTGTACCATTCGACGAATCTGATCCTGGTGCAACAGAAAAGATTTGTTGATTTTGCAAACTCTGAATAGGAAGGACATACTGCCCACTTGAAGTTACTGTGGCAGCACCTGGAATCTGTACTATATTACCAGCTTCATCCTTTATAGTGGCAGGAGCTGCAGACAAGACCTCCCATCTATTTGGAGTTCCTGTTAATTGCACAGAAGCCAAATCCCCTGTCTGAATAAAAAGAAAAAAAGAAAAGACAAAATTAAAACAAGAGACATACAGACTATATGCTAGAACAGTCATGCAGTTCAACACTAGAGATTGATACACTACTGGAAAACATGCAATGCAGCCCATATGAACAACAGCAACTGGATTAGAACTATGAAATACAGATTTTGTAAGTGAGCTAACGCCTAAGTCAGGGTAACCAACCTGTGGGTCGTGAGCTGCATGTTGCTTGTGAGCAGGCCAAATGCAGCTCCTGTGCCATGGCTACGTCAGGCGACCAGCAGCAGGGTTATTCTGGTGTGGGGGCTGCTGAGTAATCCAAATCCCTGGCTGTGGGAAGAAGGGAGCTGGCAGGGGCTGCTGGAGCTGTCATCACCAGGTTACCCTGGGACTCAGCAATGCTCTTTACCTAGCCCAGCACCTATCGCACAGAAGTGGAGGAATCGCCGTGAAGCCAGTGTCGCCTCTATCTCCTGAAGCTCCACTGCCTTTTGACTCTGTGTTATATATGGTATAGGTGTGCATGTTCTGACTCTCAGCAGTACAGAGAGTGTTAAGAGGTGACTCAGTCACATGGCTGGAAAGATTGGATAGCCTCAGTTTAAGTTATGCATAATACAAAATCCTAGTATTTATAAGCTTGTATGGGTTACTGTTTCACTAGGGAAGAAGGCTTCTAAACTAAGGACTTTTACACTGAAATCACAGTTGGATTAGTCATATGTATCCATTTGGAGGGGGTGGGGGGCGGAATCTATCTTCATTAAGTTGGAACAATAGAAAAGGCCAATGTTTCAGAACAGACCCCCGGATGGTTAAAGATTAAAGAACCTAAGGACTGATGTAGTATGCTTTTGTTTCTTATTCAGTAAAGAAAAGGTAAATTGCACTTACCTTTCTTTACCAAAGCAAGCTTTTTCAGAATAGAGTATTAAGAATTAGATTTAACATCCTGCAATGCTTAGCACAGATTTGTGTAGTCAACCAACTTGGTATTGTAAATAACCATCAATCTAAAAAAGATATAGTTAAGTTTCTTCTCATCTGTTTTATGGCACTACAGTAAACCAGTGGAATAACTTAATGTTTAGCAACAAACAAGTAACTTGTCTTACAACTCATTCAGCTCTGTGGAACAACTTTTGTCACTTTGGCAGAGTCCACAGGACACAAAGAAAAGCTCTAGTTTGTCCTTCTGCACTGACCCTGTGCTCACTCCTGGTAGGGAAGTTACTGGAGCATATTGCAGCTTCCTTCTGATGCTGCACTCTGACTTCCTTTAGAATAAAACCTGGATATGCAAAATACAGCACACAGCTTATTCTTCTCTAACATGGCATTGAGACTTAACCAGCCTGAATGACTCCTGCGGCATGCATCCAAGTGAATTTAGTCCACAGTGTAGGCTGGGACTCTGCTAGTTTCACTTTCTTACCCTATTCCGAGCTGCAACACTAAAATGTTTACATGTACAAGAAAAATACTCTATTTAAGTCTGAGTACTTATTAAAAAAAAAAAGTTTTACTGTGGTTGACAAGCTTCATTTCCAATAAGGAAACACATATCTCGGTTCTAAATTCCTCTCAAGAGCTATACAAATAATAATTGCAAATAAAAAAAGAATGCCAGCCTTCTTTTTCCCTCAAAAGATACATATAATCTTTCAGGTAGTTTATTAGTAAATAGATGCAGCATCACCAGAACAAAACTAATTTTATGGCCTTAATGCTTCAAGGATCAGAAAGAGAAAAAGGAGTAATGGTAATTTCATTTTATTATTGTCTTTTCCTCTTATACCGATTAGCCTTTCATTTAAAGAACATATTTAAACCCTTTAGTCTTTCAAGCTTATAATTTATGAGATTAGCAAAAATTATGCAATATTCCATATCACACCATTTTCCTCTGCTACCACATTAGCTTTATACTCTTGTGTTTAATACTGTTTACACATAGATACCAGTTGCTGAAATGCTGCTAAGAAAGTTCATAACTACTCAATTCACTAGTATATAAGTACTTATTAACTGAAGGTTTTATAGAGTATCAAAAGACCCAAAAAAGTCATAGGTAAACATCAGTCAGAAAATACCAAAAGCAAAAATATTACTGTTATGTGTTTAATGTGTGTCATTATAAAATGAATGTATAATACAATGTGCTGATAGTATCTGTTAGAATAAGAGAGAAAGAAAAAGTAATGGGAACCATTACAAGTCTGATATAATTTCTCACTGATTTAAGACTATGTACAAGCAAATGCTGACTGTTCAGGCTATAACTGGACTGACCTAATATGCAATGTCTATGTCTACTCATACGTTAATACATGAGTATCCTTCATGATAGGAAATGACCTACGCTATTCTTCTCCCCCCCAAACATATGTTGATTTCCATATCACCATTCAATGGTCTTTGCCCTTTTCATGCTGGGCACACATCACTCTTCACCTTTTCATGATCTGGTGAAATTTTCCCTCAAATCCTGTTCTGTAAGGGTTTTAGCTCAATAGAGCCACTCTTTTAGCACATGCACTTGATCAGTCCATAGAGGAGTTCAGGGCATAGTACATGAAATGCCTGTTATTCACACGTTGCTCTTAGAGCTGGCTATATCAGACACTACCAGATGAATCATGAGGAGGGAGGGGCAAAAAGAGGGTGAGGCTTTCAAGAAACTGTCTGGCAGCTATCAAAATTACTAGTATTAAAGCATGAAAAAACCCTGTATGGTAAAGAGTATTTGAGGATGATCTCTAACCTCAAGTGGTCATCAACCTGTCATAACAAGTTTGAATGTTATACCCTTTCTCAAAGCCCGCTGAGCTAATAGGACATTTCTTGGTCTCCTTTTCCTACTAAAAAGAGTAGCAACCTTTCACTGCATCCTCAAGCATCAAGCATTGTTGTAGTAACTCCAAGTTCTACCATTGATATATGAGCAGCAACTTCTACAGCCCACTTGCTTACTGATCTTTACAGTGCAGTCCTAACAGACCAGTTTGTTTGCTGTCTCTCAGCCATCTGTGAAAAATACTTACGAGGGTAGAGATAAAGCAACAGTTCTTTTCCTTATCAACTGATACTCAGACAGCAGTTATTTGGAACCTGCTCCTTTAAAAGAAGGCTGGACAGTTGCAATCCAAGGGCTCTGTGTCAAGCGGAAGGGACAAAGATCTGAGGAAAGTTTAGCATTAGCACTACTCAGCCAACGAGGAGAGAACAGGAAGCATCAGGGAGTTCACTGGAAGCAGTATCAGGAAACAAGAGAAAGAGACAGAAACAGAGCAAAGAGAGTAGCTGGCACAAGGCACGGGAAGAATTAAAATCAAATGATAGGTCCACCTGAAGAAAGGTCAAGTACCACCAAAGAGTGGAAGCAACAACCGCTGTTCAGCCTGTCTTTTGATTCTTTAACAAGCCTTGTATAATTTCCAGCAGGTGAAATACAGAGATCTCTCTGAGCTGAAATTCTCATCCCTGAAGAATGAGGGGTCATGATAAATAAAAATCTAGTAATTGTCGTGTTCAATTTGTTTAGAGAAAATTAAAGCAACATTAAGTCAAATGTGGAAGGAGATAAGAGAAACACATACATAAGATAAAATACCTTTAAAAAGTGATCTAAACCATGTTGAGGGATGGGACTTGGGTTGAAAAAATAAAACATCCTGCACCAAAGTAAAATTGGAAAGGCAAGAAACACCCCTGTAAGAACTGGTAGATGTTGTAGGCACCTGCATTTCAACACGTCAAATGTGAACTGGACATGTGCCATTAGCCATCAGTATTTTACTGCTAAAGAACTACCAAACATTCATCTGTGCCGGTCTATTCTGGACTGCTTTTTGCCACACTTTTCAGAAAGTCACTTTTGCCCCATTTAGTCCTGGAGCAAAAGCATCAGCAGAACGAGCAGAGGTGGACAGATAATGAGTCACGAGCTCCTAAACATTTAAAAATCACATACCTAATGAAGAAGATTGGCCACTACCTCATCCAAATTGTTGTTTTATGAAAGAGTTACAGCTCTAATGCATGAGTTTAATACCATGTGTTTACCAAGCTACAGTAAACTATCTGTGCATTCTTTGGTCATTACAAATATAAGATAAAATGCACTTGCTTCAACTCTTTCATTAAGGTATGAGCTAATACATTCTATCTTGTATTTGCCATAGGTTAAAAACACCTTCAACATCAGTCACGGTGGTTCAGCTGACACAAAGCTGCTTGTTAAGGCAAATTAATTCTGTTGCATGTTTCAGCCCTCTGCCAATGAAGCCACTCAATTCAGAGAAATACATTTGCCCAAATCAGAAGTTTAGAGAATCAAAGAATGTTTCAGGGAAAAAGTATTATCTGGGGCTGCTTAAAATGTTATTTTAAAAGACAATTCCAATCTGGTGAAACATATCTAATATTTAATTGTGTCTCATTTAAGGAATGTCTACATCTTTTTGCTTGAGATGGACAACTGGACCCAAAACTTGTTTTTATAGCTTGTTTTTAATCAGCAGAAGTTCAGAACCTGTCTAAATTAAGACAATACAACATCCCTGACATTAGTAGAAACAAGAAAGCTGCAGTATAAAGGAATGAGACATAGCAACAAGGAGACATTTTTAACTAGATTGTATGTAACTTCATTTGTTTATTAATTATTAATCTATGTATGTGTATTAATCTCTATATAACTGCATGCCAAACTAGAATTTTGCGCAGAAGTTTGTGTGAAATGAATCATTTTTCTTGTGCCTTCAACTCAGGTGCTGAAGGCTCTACCAAATCATAAAGAAGGGCAAGAAAGAGGACCTGGGGCCAGTCAGCCTCAACTTGATCAAGGCAATGATTGCCTTCAACTTGGGAAGGCAATAGAGCAAAAAATCTTGGAAAAAAAAAAACCTTCAAATAACCTTGGGGGGGGGGGGGGGGGGGGGGGAGAGCACAGA
>NW_008824035.1:9607948-9612968 GCF_000699105.1 Pygoscelis adeliae | reverse complement strand
GTGGTGGGTGCGGGGGGGGGGGGGGAGAAGGTCATCAGAAGTAGTCAGCCTAGACTTAGGAATGGGAAACGGTGCTTCATTAACTAACCTGAGAACCTTCTATGATGAGACGACTGGCTTTGTAGATGGGGTTAGGCAGGGGATATTATTTATCGCTACTTTAGTCAGGCTTTTGGCTCTGTCCCCCATAACATAAGAAAAAACTTTTGCTTTTACCATAAAGGTGACCAAACACTGGAACAGGCTGCCCAGAGAGGTTGTGGAGTCTCCATCCTTGGAGATATTCAAAACCCACCGGACACAGTCCTGAGCAACCTGCTCTTGTTGACCGTGGTTTGAGCAAGGGGGTTGGACCAGATACTCTTCAAAGACCCTTACCAGCCCCAACGATTCTATGAAATCTTAACACTTCTTACTAATGTTTAAATATCAGAGAGACAACTTTTGGTTTTATGCTGTCTTTAAATATGGAAATGTTTCAAAACATATATTTTCTTACTTTCTCTAAAACTGTAAAGAAAAATAAACCAAAATTTTTTAAGAACATCCTTAAAGCACCTGTAAAACAACTTCTATACTTGGTTTTGATCCAGCACTAGGAAGACATAATTGGAATGTGAAAATCAAAGAACATTTTAAAAGGTGAGCTTCTGGACAGCAGCAGAGGAAACATACTGTTAGGCAGTACATTCTACCTGAAACTTCTCTGTTTTGCAGAAGTATAAAACAGAGAGAAGACGACAATCCCAGGCAGACTTTTCTATGGTGGCTGAATACATTCTGGCGCACCTGTTCACGTCCAGAAACTTAGCATCAGGCAGCTATATTATCACCCATAAAGGAGAAAATGGATGTCAGAATAACTTTGAGCTTCCTCAAAACCATCATATAGGCCAGAGAACTGAGAAGTATGGATAACTGACACATGGCATTCATCCATATTTTTGCCTAGTGGAAAACATGAAATTTAAAATGTCTTCATATTTGTCTATCCTATCAGCACTATTACTATTTCCACCTAAACTGAGGTTAAGCTAGTTGCACCTCAGATGGTTAAAGTAATGTTCTGAGGCATAAACATACTGGAATTCCAGATTTTCATTAAGTTCTGTGAAGCACTGATATTCAATTCTAAAGCTCAAGATATGCCAAAGCAGTCTTATAACACTCCAACCTTTATTTGTAAAAGATACAAACAAATGCTTTGTCTACAGCAGAGAAACAATACCTTCCCCACATTGCTAATTATTAACCTCTCCAAATGTTTTCCACATATTGGTGGTAAGCAACACCACAAATAAATCATCCCCCCCGCTTTTTTTTTTAAAAACCTAAAGAGTCAGTGCAGCCTGCAGCGCACTAGATACAACTACATACCACACTTGGGGCAGGCATCTCTGACAGCTCCCATTCTTTGGCGGCTGTCAGAGCCAACAGTTTCCTCAGCCAGCCTGCCACTTTTCTCAATTCACCCGCCTTCCAGTCCTCCCACCCTGCACTCCCACCAGTCTTGCACAGTACCCTCGCCTAGCCCAGCAGCACAACCATAAGAACGGCCCTTGGGAGCATGATAGTCTAAGACAGCATCTTTAGCTTTACGTTGCAATGAAGTAAGAGAACATAAACAACTGGTTATCATCTCAACTTTGTAGCTTCTTAAACAATCATCTGATCATGCAACAACCACACAACTGACCATCAAGACTTCGCTGGACCTAAATTTTAGAATGTTTCCTCTTTTGTTTTCTCCCCTCTGCCACCTTCTGCTTTGCTTTTCTTTTTCACCTAATGCTAAAATCTTTGCAGATGTTTAAACTGGAATGAAACCAGAGTATTTATAACTAAATGAAAAAGAATCTTAAATATGAAAGTTTAAAGTAGAATTATTAGTCAATGATAAACAGTGAAAAAGCAAGACGCAAACTAAAACTTCTCAGACTTTAAATTCCCAAGAGAGGGAAAGACATCCAGAGAGGTCAAAACATATGAGCTGTCATTCTCGGTCACGCAGTAGTGCATACAATCCCAGCAAGGCTTTCATACATACCAGCAGGCAGCAATATTCAAGGGGAAGTTTCCATGGCAAGCATTTGAACCAACCACGGGTGCAGCAGTGTGGCAACCGAGGAAAAGGTTCTCAGGTAAGCAAGCCACAAACTCAAGGCCATCTACATTAAAACCAAACACCGGCAGGCAAAGCACTGGTGTGTGGATGATCACAGGCAGAATAAATCACGGTGTCAAAGCCTAAGCTGAAAGACTGCAATCTCCATCAACGCACAAAGACGAGATCAAGCAGTAATGCCTGCTAGCATTTTGTCATCCAAAAGTAAATATAGCTCTAACCAGAATCCTGGGCCGAACTGAAAACCTTGTGGACTAGAGACAGCCTGCCCAGTTCATTGACAGGATGGAAGGGAGAAGAGGGTTGAGTTTAGTTCCATCAACTGTCTTCTTCACTTGCTTTCCATACCAAGCAGTTGCCACATGCATTAGTCTTTTTATTTCCACACTAATCCTTTCAGTGGCATCCACTCAAACAGCAGGCTTGGATTCAGATACCAACATAGAATCATAGAATAATTTCAGTTGGAAAGGACCTCTGAAGGTCACCTGGTCCAACCCCTGGACTCAAAGCAGGGGCAACTAGATCACAGCAAACACAATCACATTTGCTCCAGCTCTTCCCCAAATCCCAGACACGCAATATTCCCTGCGTTCCTATGGGAGTTTTGTTGCTGCTGTTGGTTTTAAATCATACTCCTGGTCTCTTGGGGAGCAGCTGCAGCATACCATTTCAGCCAGGAAAGCAGTGTGCAAGAACTGGCTGGCCTAGCATACTGGCTCCAGCCCTGCCAGTTCCTACCAAGCAACTGTCAGTAAAGCATTAACAAAATAACCCCAAAAACACAGCACCGCTATCCTTATACATGCAAGCTCTTCAAATGCTTCTAAAAGGAAACATCTAGTTTAACTTCTACTATCCACGTATATGGCTTGAGAGTTCTACCAAACGTTCAGCAGTCAGAACTGCAGTTCGGGTATAGAAGATACTGGGAAAAGACTGCCTCCCCATCGCTACGTTAGGCACCATCACTCATACACAGATACCAAACTGACTCATCTATACTCCTGGGAAAGGGATGAGCATCACAGACCCCAGGAAGACAATATGTCTGTGTCTATGCATATAGATTTCATTTTCCATATGAGTTATGAGGTACCTACAATTTAAGCCTTTTTAGCTCCTCCCTCCTTCTTCTACCCCCCAATAAGGGGGACCCCCTACTCAGGGGACCAGAAAAAAAGAAATCTTTATTGCACTAAATCCCTTTTGGCATTCTGTTTTTCACAAGGAATGTATTTCAGGGACTTCAGTCCCTCCCCTCCCTTTATTAAGGTCATCTTAATTAACTCCAATGTCTAGTTCAGCTACTGTAGGTATCTCCTCCAGTTTATATTTAGTTTCCACCCAAAATATTCTGAATCATTCAAGAGCTATGTTGTAGGAGTGTAAAAATTACCAGAATGCTATAACCTAACTCACAGCAGATATGTAGGAGGGGCCTATCTGCATGTATGAAAAGTAGTGAGTGAGTTTATATTCATATTTAGTTTTAACTAAGATTTTGGCTTCTCTTGAATTGCTTCCGCCTTGCCCTGAAAAGCCCCTTATACATCAACATAACAACAGATGAATTTAACAGGAATAAAGAAGTGCTATTTCAAAACTGCTTTGCCCATTTTGAACTATCAGGAACCATTTGTCCTGTACTAGCACTCTAGTACCCCGTCAGACCTAGCACTGCTCATGCTAAGCGATCAACCCATCCTCAAGATGCACAATTCCAGCTTTAAAATGAGAACAAACTTAAGGTGGCTATAGGAAAGCAAGCTATCATTTAAGCATCATTCATTTTTCAGTGTGTATGTTTATGCAAGAGACAGAGCCAACATTCTACTTTTCAGCACTGTACGCATCTGGTATTAGGAAACAAATTTTAGAGGTATCAGGCACTTAATGTCTAGAAAGATTTTTGAAAGTGTACTGCTTAAGAAAATAAACAGGTTCAACAGAAAGGACACTTGAAAAGGAGTCAGAATCTTAATATATTTTCGAGCTCTGCCATTAGTCTACAACCTGCTGCATGACCTCAGACAACTATTTTGCTGCAGCTTCCTTTTATGTAAAGTAAGCGGAAATGTACAGACAAAAAATATTTTAAAGTGTAGCACTCGAGTATTTAGTAAACTTAACATCATCATTAACATTTTGACATTTGTTAGAAGCTTGCCAAAGCCACTTCATCCACCAGTACAACGCTTCACAGGTTTGGTTTTTTTCCTATTTGCAGAATCCTAAAAACATACCAGGCTGTTGTACAGCAAGTTTAAAACCAAGACTTACTTTAAAAGCAAAAAAAGGAGCTTTTTTTGCTTGTTTTAAAACCCTTCTTGTAAAAAAAAAAAAAAAAAAAGAGGTAATATATGAGATTTCCCAAGGACTAAGGCCAAAAAATACTTCATCATACCATTTTAAAAGGTATTTTGGAACTCCCTTTTAATATACTGATTTTTTAGGTATCGGTTATTTAGAAATGCCCCATCTCTTAACATTATGAACAGATGTCAACAAGGGAGTTTAGCTAGACCAATTAAGGAACATACGAGTTTCCATCAGGCTTTTGTTAAGTAGATGGTTAAACTAGCTTCAACAAGAATACATTTCTAGTCTGCAAGATCCATCTCATAACACAAGGTCCCAAGGTCATCAAGGCTCCTTTCAGAGCCGACAGCGCATGAGAGATAAGGGCAGAAATTCAGTTTGCAATACGAGGGACTGCACGGTAACTGCACCTAGAAAAAACAGCATTGATACAGGAAGCAGCTTTTCACCACCGCGTTCGCTTCTAAACAGCCATTTTACTTCTAACTACATCCTTCCCTACAGCCATCCTTCATTTTGTGTTCCTGCCTGGGCGCGCGGTTCCAGGCTGACAGCTACGGCGAGGATACCGGG
>NW_008824035.1:9597951-9605692 GCF_000699105.1 Pygoscelis adeliae | reverse complement strand
GGGAGCCACACCTCAATGGCCGACCCCGCGGGCCGTTGCATAAGCTTTCTGGCTGTCGCGGGCTCGCACCTGACTGACCCGGCGGGCTAAATCTAAAAAGCTCCTTTGCCTCTTCTGTAAAATAAAGCCCATCGAGGATAAGGCCGCAAGTAAGATTTTCACGCGACACATCCTTCCAACAGGAGTGTCAACAGTAACGGCGTGCTCTGCTCTGAGCTAGGGCGCCAAGCCTTAGCACAAACTGGGTATTTATGCCAGCAGATTTCATTTTAGTCATAGTAAGGGGAATTAATAAGATCTCAGCATCAGTTTGCTGCTCTGTCCCTCATGTTATGCAACTCAAAGGAAACCGGGAGCTCTCGGGTTGCTAAACTAAGGCAGGAAGTACGTTTAAAGCATTATATAAGTATATGATGATACAGAAATTATTATTAGTGGGGCCTGTTTCCCTGCTGCACCGTGTAGCTTGTGAAGGGTTCCTGTAAAGGGGAACAACTTCAGCTTGGCCTTTCCTCACGTCCGAATGCATGTGCAGAATGACAGGACAGTGCGTAGGCTGAGGCAGTGATTTTGACCCTTAGCTTGTAAACTCCCTTGATGAAAGGTAACCAAGAAAAAATCATTCATGTGGTGTTCCAGGGAGTCTGTGAATGAGGCTGAAAAGCATTGGATTGAAGAACTCAAACCTACTTTCCTGTTACAATATTTAATGTAATTATCGCCGAGAATTACCTAGGAGATACAGCAAGCGTAGTCTTGTATGTCCATAGTTGTGCTGAGCATTTGAAGGCACAGGCCAGCCAGGTAAACCCATGGAGAAGTTAGTAACTAGGAAACTCAGAAATACAGTCAAGATTTTCAATGGCCTCTCTGAGCGGAGAATAAACAGTGCTTTTTAATCAGCCCAGCACTATGACCTTGCAGTAACTGCCCAGGCTTAGCCTAGAAACTATTACAGAACAGGAAAAAATGCACTGAGAAAATGTTAATTTAATATCAGGAAGTTATGATGGAGGAAGACTGCAGTATCTTCCCTTTAAGTGAACGATTGCTCTTACTGTATGATGTGTAGTCTTATTTTAAGCCCATTTACTTTTGCCGGTATGTTGAGAGTGCCTTCAGGTGACTTCTGGTAGTAAGTTTTAAATTAATCCCAAAGCTGTTCATCACAATTCATTTTTTCCAGGGTAGTAAAAAAACCAAACCCCACTTCTGTTTTTAAAATGTCTATATTTGTTTACATAGTCTCTTGTGATTCTACTTTAGAATCAGTTGTTGGCAAGTTAAATAACATATTGATAGAAGTGAGGAAGCTTTTTTTGCAATTCATTATTGTTATTGTAGTAACAGAACACTCTGAGAAGCAAAAGTTATAACTAGGAACAGAAGTCACATTTATTTTGACATAATAATATAATAATGTCAGAAATAATTTTTAGCCAGTAAAAGCTAGAATACGCAACCTCTAAAAACAAGTCAGTATATATACATAAGCAAATTATAGAAGAAAAATGAAAATGTAAGATTACATGATCCACAAGACTACTGTACTATCTAACAAAGTCTTCTACAGCTGGCGTAAGTCTGCAATTTGTTTTGCAATATCAGAAGTTGTTGATGAAATGGATGATAGCCTGTCATCCGGGAACCAGAACTATTACAGATGACTTTGGACTTCCGATAACCTAGGAAGTGGTTCATTTAAAGATTGATCTGTAAGAGAAATAATTCCTGTTCATACACTGGGAAAGTAGGAATGATATTAAAAAACTGGCCCTTGCTAATTAGCAGGGTATTGCCAAACATTATCAATGGCATTTTGCTTTAGGAAGATTATGTTGTCTAGGACTTAAACTAAACGTGAATGTTGGTCTTTCTTCTACAATTGGATGCACATTGAGAGCTCCCATGACTTCAGTGAGGTGGTGTCAATAGGGTAGTTTACCTGTATGGATCTGATTGCAGGCTTGGGACATAACTGCAATGCTTTAGGACATTGTGATTTGAAGTATCAATAATGGGATTGTTTTTATATATTAAGGAGTTTTTCAGTGCAATAAAACTCGGATGTAAATAGATGTTACAATGCTAGTTGAGGACCAACTTTTTCTAGTCAAGTACCTAAAATTAGGGGGTCACCGTGATGGTAATATTACATTCAGATAAAAAAGCAGTGAAACATAATAGAATATTAATAGACTATTAAAAAATAAGATAAATTACAAGCAAGTTGCAAAAAAGGTATGCTATTATGAAAAGTGGTGTAAAGAAGAGACTCAGTCAGAAATGTTACAAAGAAACTGATTGGTAATAAACATAAAGTGTTTTTATTTACCACTTCCCAGTGGGGATTAAGAACACATGAGAAGCAAAAAAAATTCAAGGAAAAAAGGAAATGAGAAAAGACATTATTTGTAGCTTTTTGCTAGCATCAAGATATTCATTAGAAAAATTCTGAATGTATTGGGGAGATTATTGTATCCATACTGGATAGAAGTTCTGTTAGGTGGTGGTCTTTCTGCTGAGTTAGCGCTGTGCCGATACCCTCACAGAGGTTGAGCTCCATGCCCAATTAGAGGAGCCATTGTTTCCTCTTTCTTGAAATTACCCACCAGATGTACTGTATCAGTATGTGATCTGAATAAACTAACCATGACCAGTTTATTATTAAAGAGCCTTGCCTCTTTAAGCCGTTGCCTTCTAGGCTGCTTGGGATGCTGCAGGTCCTGGGATGAGTTCTCTATCCATTTGCTGAAAACGGTGTGTTGTGATCTGAGTTATGTAGATACAGAGAAAGCAACACTGGTCTATACGTAATGAGAATACCTCCATCAGATACCAAAATGCAGCTATTTCAGAACTGAGGTGGAGCCTTTGCAGTAAGTAGCAGTAGAGTTCTGGAGAGGAAGCGATGCCTACCAGCTTCTGATGAAACTTCAGGGAAGGTTTTGAAAGATCAAATAAGATGCAAATTGGAAAGAATGCTAAAACTAACATCTACCCTGTAGTTCAGTTGTAAGCTCAGTGCTGCATTTGGCCACTGTAACTTATATCTCATTGGTTTAAGTCTTGGAGCTCAGTCTCTGTGAGGATATCAGTTCAGGACAAGTTCAGAAGGAAGTGCACCACCTAACACAACTTCCATCCAGTACACTGCCGGCTATACTTGGAAATGTCTTTTCTGTCTGCATGCTCCTTTGAAACTTCTGAGTTATGTTTCTGTCTTTAGTAGTCCCTTCTATTGGTGACCCTGCATTTATTTAAAGGAACGTATTATTTAAGGGTCGTTGGTATGTGGTCCAGTTCAGTTTTCACATCCGTGTTACTCCGTTCCTCTGTAAAGTGGTGGTTTTGCCATACTGAAGCCTAGAATGCAACTGGACAAGACGGGCAGGAACGCGTTCTGCTGTGGTGTGTTCTGTACCACCGGGAAAACTCAGACTCGGGTCACTTTAGTTTGAAAGGCTGGGTTTAAAATGACATTGAAGAATCAGTAGGGATTTGATTCGACAAGCTACCTTAAAACACAGTCTTTACGGAAGGGACAACAAGCAGAATTATCTGTAAATCTCATGCCTGAAAAAGTAACTAGGACACAAAAAACAACAATTCAGAGGAGGTATCCTTTTGAATTTGCGGTACCTTCTTTTACTTTTGTCATCTGTTTAAAATTTCAGTAGAATCTGGAGGGCCATATGTTTTGGTTTCTAAGTGCCAAACATTTACTTGGTACTACAAAAACCAAGATAATTACAAGGTTCTGAATCAGACCTATTAAACTTACTAGAATTCAACTTCATTCTGAATTTTGGCCTCCCTTTCCAATTTGTTTAAGTCTTGGCAAACAGGAAAAAGAATCTAGCTACTAGTCCTAGACATCGCACTCATTTCTGCATCACGTATGGGCCCATTTGCTTAAGAATATTGGGAGATCTTTACATAGGGCCGCAGGAGGGACTGACAGGTTGACTTGCGAGGTTTCTTGAGTCAGCACGTAGTAGCTGGAGATCGTTGCATGACTTGAGTCCATCCCCTTAGAAATCAACAGAGAAGTGATTCCTTGCCTGGCATAAAATCAGCAAGGAAGAAGCAATGGTCAGAGAAAGGTGTTGGCTGGGATTGTGTCGTCATCCCCCAGAAAGCACCTCCCTATCCTGAGATGAGTGGCTGTGAGAGCACGAATTTTGCAGGGCGCGAGCAGGCTTGAGCAGTAGGTGTGGTTTGACCAGAAGAAGCTGAGCCAACCTAATAGCTCATTGACCTCGCCATAATTTAGTCAACTTACACAACTGCCAGAAAACAAACCCTGCAAAAATACTGCTCCCCACTTTGCAAGCTAGATTGAGTCAGACTAGACACAGTGGGGGACAGGGCTCCATGAGTGGGACCATATGAGGAGAGGTAGGGCTCCCTTCAGCAGCAGCAAGTAGATTAATTCTGGGTGTCAAGCTTGCTAGACTGCACAGGAACTTGCTTTTGGCTATGTTTGTGTAAAGTGCCTGTCAGTAGCCTGGGATTTCCAGCCTCTAGAGGAGCACAAACAGTACTTGAGAGCATCTGAAATATCAAGGCATTTGTATAGTCCGCTGCACAAGTGTGATGGTATCAAAGTATAACCATATAAAAGACAAATATATTTATTAAAAGTGAAATTGGATTTTAGAAGAGCAATTTTCCTGTTTTAAATGGGAAAGCAATTCTAAAATACTAGTTTCTGCCTGAAACAACTCCATTAAAGAGAGGTCAAAGAGAAATCTGTGTACCTGGATCCAGCTGTTAGCAGGGGAGATGATTCCACTGATCTGCTCACGTCCAGTGGAAGCTGTTGATGGGATAAAGAAAGGCCTAGCAAGCTAATGGGCAGTACAGCATTCACAGCAGGAAGACGCCAGCTCCAGACACTTTCTGCGCTTGGCTGGAGGTCTGAGACACGCAACCTAGCCACAGTAAGAGGAAGAACCTGTGAATAAGTAGCCTAACTACCCAAATTTGGCTATCCAAATAGCAAACTACTATTTCTCTGCGCACAAATCTAAAGGTTGTGACTCTTCACCAACACAGATGACAGATCTTCAAAGAATGGGGCCAACAGAAAGTCTGTGTCAATATGCGAGGACAGTTCTCTGGAACATTGTTTCTGGCCTAGTCATTGTATTTATGAATTTTTTTAAGCAATTAGGACACAATAAGTCATGCTCCCTTTTAGTCCGAAATTCTTCCTCGTTTGTTACAGCTGCAACTCTCCCTGGGTGATACATTTTTGTGTATTTTGCAGATTGTCGAATTCCATGGGGACATCTAATATTTGACTGGTAAACAGGCTCTGTCCTTAATAACATGTTAGAGAAAACTAATTCTGCTGTTTTTTTCTTTCTCGTGTTAAACTATGTGACTAAGACAGGAGAAGAATTTCAATGTACTTGCAAGAGGGTTTTTTCCCATTAATTGTATTGTCTTGTTTTTAGTTGTGTATACAAATAAAGAGTATATTAGTTATATCTTCTCTGTAAAATTTGGGTGGTTTTTATTCAGTTGGCAGCTTATTCCATCTAAGTAAGAACTTTTTTCATTAACAAAATTTGTTTCTTACAAAGAGGAAACAAATTCATCTACCCTTTCTCCCATTTGGAGGAGGTGGCAGGAAAAAGCAGATAGGCACATAGCTAAAAACGTGCCCCTTAGCAGGTAAATCACTGTAGACAACCCCTTCGTTTCACCTCACTTAAATGAGAAATACATACCTCTTTTTTCAAGCTTCCTAAAAGTTACTGCCTTTGGGCCCCATCATTCTCCTGTTTATGCTTAATTCCTACCCTTCAAGGTCATCACAACAGATACAATTATAGAAATAATTGGAAAAAAAATCATAGATCCTTTAGGTAAGGTTAGAAAAATTGCTCAGGGAGAGGGAGAAGTCCATAACCATGACTTGCAGAATCAGTAATACGGCATCTGAGGATCCTTTTCCATAGCCCTTCACAAAATTGGAATGGAAACAAATTCACCTGAAAGAAAAAAAAGTGTGTTGTTCTGTAGTTCTTGTCGAGCGTAAGTCTGTCCCCCAATTTGGCATTTTACTTTTCATAGTACTGATAGAAAAGTAGGCCATTGTGGAAATGAAAGAGACTGGCAAATTAAATACACGCACATATGTTTACTGAAAAATTGAAAACTTAATAGCAGGAGTTATGTACTCTGAAAGGAAATATTTTTAGAGGGATGAAGTGACATTTTTTAGGAATCTCAGTCTGAATTCCCATTCCCCGAGCAAGAGCAAGCAGGACTCTCTGGCTCCCTCTGGGAGAAGGAAGTCGGGCTACAGTCCAAACCACATCCCGTGCTCTGGCAAGTCTCAGGGTTGTTGGTGAGCAGCCCCAATTCCAGCAGCCTGACGGCCAGACATTAAGGCGGTCTGAACAGGGAGGGATCAAGTAAGTGTCCATTTTTGTATGTGAAGGAGATTACGTATCTAGGTGAGGGAGGTTTTTTTGTTTCTTAAAAAAACCCCCACAACAATCTTTGACGGGATCTTTGAAGGAGGAGTTGTGGGCAGCAACTTCCAGAAGAGGGCTGGGGGCCATGGATGGCAGGAGAACCTTCCCTGGGAGGTGTCTGATGCAGGAACGACCTGACCTCGCAGTGGTTCTCAGCATTTTGTTTTAGCTGGCACTAGGGGACTGCACGCAGCCCATGCCTTCTGGACTGGCTGGCTTGGATGCCCCCGAGGTGCCTGATCTGCTCCTGCTTCCCTGTGAGGAACCCCCGTTGTTGAACAGAGTTCTGGCATGTCCATGATGGCATATAAAGCCTTTTGTGGTTTTTCCTACAAGCATAGTTTCATTAAAGTAGACATAAGCATTAAGAGCAACAGAACAAATTAGATTTGTGCCTTTCTACTTATTAACTTTGAAAGAGGAGGTGGAAAGTTCTAGGGTTCATTTCAGGTTTTTCTGTGTCTACATTGCAGGGAAGTCAAAATTTAAAATTTGGACAAGACCGTGGTAACAGGTACGTTCACCTTACCTCCTGCAATGCCACAGACAAGTGGAATTGCATCACTAACACCAAGGAAGAGGAAGCCGAGTGATACTTGAAATTCCAGTTCTGGTCATGGAAAAAACTGTTTTCAGGGAAAAAAAGATACTAATTAAAATTTATCTAAGAAATGCCTCAGTAAAAGAATCATCAATCTATTTCAGCTTAAGTCTGAAAGAGGCACATTTGAGGCTTCAAAATGACAATAATTAACACACTGATGGTGCTGACATAAAACACCAATAGACATTTTTAACTGCTAATTAACCTCTGGCTTCTATAGGCATCTTTTAAAAATGCACATTTTCATAACCTTTTTTTGCAGCTCCCTAGCAGTCACGTAGTTCACGCTACTTCTCTGACCATGCTGCAGACGACTCTTGGTCCTTTTGACCCGTTTTCATTTCAGAATTACTGCACAGCCTTCCCAATCTAATGACACTTGCAAACATCTGCACTTGCTGCAGGTGTCCTTCCTATTTCTAAAAATTAATTAACAAAAGTTAATTATTTTTAATGTATTGTTTCTCTCTCTCGTGTCAATTAATATCTGAATTATTGAAGTGGATCATTGCTATTAGTTTGTTTCCACAAAGTTGGAAAACTCAGAAACTCCACTATCATCTTAATTACTTACAAATGAAGGGTAAAATGCCTTCCTTTCCGTGGCAAAACTCCAAAAGATGTAATGGAGACAGGATCTCAA
>NW_008824035.1:9582377-9597935 GCF_000699105.1 Pygoscelis adeliae | reverse complement strand
AAGCCTACGTGCCCTACACATTCCTCCAGTCTCAGCAGGACCACTCAGGCACTGGAGGCAAAGCGTGCGTGCCATGCATAAGCACGAGCATGCAGTTCCAGGACAAGGATCCCACTACATCTTTTACTTTACAATAGTAGTGCCAGATTTTCAGCAACACGTTATGTTTAAACAGAGGTAATTGAATATTCTGTCTGCTGCATAGGAAAAAAAAAAATCAGTTCATCTGCCTTTTCCTCTCCCAAAGAAAAAAGCATTACAATACTTTTTTTTTTCCTAGCCTGGATTCCTACAGAAATTAGAAGGGGTTTGAGATCGTTATCTCTTCATATGTATAATAAATCTCTGTGTGTGCGCATGTGTGCACACATATGTGCATGTACATACTTGCATGTTGTGCAAGAGAAAGAGATGGAAAAAGAACAAACAGTAGCCAATTTTAACCACATCTGACAGAGCAATAAAAGGCTAAAAATGTTACGTTCCTATACATTTCATGAAAACAGGCTGCTAAGTAAAAGAAGAGAGACCCACTGCAGCTTGAGTTAAACCCTTATTAAACACCAAGAAAGCTGCAAAGATGAAAGATGTTACGAATACCCACCTACAGGAAAAGCTGCAGTCAGAGCTGCCGGTTATGTAGACCTAGGAGAATCCAAACGAGATCGCCCAAGGGGAACCAAGCCCCATCAGATCCATAACTCATGGGACTACTGGTTTGTGCTTTATTTCTATTCCATTGCTGTCCAGCTCTGAAGATGACATACTCAGTGTTTGCCCTTTGACTCTGGGGAAGAAAAGATTATTTTTTTTTCTCCATACAAACCTGATGAGCTGAAACTCAAGATGAAAGGAAGGGCCAGAATGTGTTCTCAAAGACCCCATGGGATATTCTGACCAGAGTCTCAGTGATCCGCATGCAGCACACTAGACAAAGAGAAAACAGCATCTTCAGGTTCTCGAACCCTGGAGACTGGAGAAAAACTTCGTGCCCTGGCAGCCAGGACTTTGGTCTTGTTTAAGTTAGCAAGAGCCAGTGCTGTTAAAAAGCCTTTTATTCCACTTTCTAACCTGTCACATCACTGATGTCCAAGGGTCTAACCATTCTCAGAAGTTTGGTGAGGGATACACATCTTAGGCCTATGGACCTTCCTGATTTTTCTGTAAATAGAGGTACAGTATCCATGCAGAAGACGCAGCTGGAGGAAGGAGTAAGTCGGGCTTCTCGGCACTGTTGTCCCTTGCTGGTGTAGTGCGGGGCCCTCGGCTCTGCTGGTCTGCGGGAGACACGCATGCCAATGCCATGCATCTTTGGCATCTCGCTTGGATGCCAAAGGAAAACTGAAAGCGAGAGGGGGGTCTAAACCGGGTGCTACATAATGCACAAATAAACACACCGTCTTCACGACACTTACCCACTACAGTGCTTGTCTCGGTTACGTTTCCTCCCTGTTCATAGCTGGGGTGTGTTTGACAAGGTTTGTTTACTTCACGCCAGAGTTCATCACCTATCCGTCACACATCCGGGGACAAACTCTGGTACTCCAACATTTGCAATCCCTTCTGGATGACTGCCTGCCTTTTTATGTCCTAGTCACAGTAACTCATCTTCCATCTATACCTCTCTTCTGCACTGTACACTTCAGACCCTCCTTTGCTGGGCACGTTCACGTCTCTAAAAATACCATCCAGGAACTTTTTATTCTTCTTCATGTTGTGTAGCAAGGAGACTTGGCTCTCAAGCTCAGCAATCTTGCTCATAGGTGCTGAGGCAATCAATGCACCTAGGCTGCCTTGGATGCCTGTAGCCATATCTAGCAGTGCTCTGATTCACAGTCCTTCATACCCCACACAAAGGAAGGAGAGATAATGAAAGCATTCAGCAGCCAAATTCTGCTATTCCCCTCTTCTTCCCAAAAACATTAACTCCAAGAAAAACAGAAGTGCCCATTCTTGTTACAGAGTGACAAATGGATGTCTGTGGGATTATTATTATTCTTGCTGCTACACGTGTGTGAGGTTAGCCTGAGATATTTTTAATGAACTTTTTATTTTTTTTAATCTTTTGTTGCTAAGAGAATAATAATGACCTGGCACAGTAATAAGAATCTCCAAGGCTTGGAGCAATAAAATCAAGTTACAGTCTTCTAAACTAACTACATTTTGCGATTTTATGGGAAAATAAATATCCATTCTCTTCAGTACGTTATACTTGTCAGTCCCTGTTTTTCCTGCACTAATCTAAAATAAATTAGAAAAGTAGCCTTCTTTTTGTGCTCTGTCATTCATTACTTAAGGATATAGAGAGGAAGTTAGAACAGCATATTTGTCAAATAAGTAAATATTTAACAAATTGACTTTTATTTTAACAGTATAAAGGAACAGTATCATAAAACCTTAGAAATTTGGCAGTATTCTTATCTTTTTTTATGTGGCACTCAAGTTAGTCATTGGAGCCATTTTATTTCCTGGATGAATGATAATTCCTGTAGTAGGACAATTCAACATAAACATATGCAATAAAACAGGTCAATTAAATCTGCAAGTTACTTCTAGGCCAGAGGGAGAAAAAGCTGCCTTATTCCTATTTACTGTTCCCTAAGGAGTTAAGACCCTAGGGCGGTACGACTCTGCACGGACTGGAAGTTAAACACGCGCTTGATTTCGGAGTTTCTGGGACCCAGACACTCACAGTTCTGCAAGTCACGATAATGCTCCTAGTTGGAAGGGCTGCAGTCAGAAAATGTTTCCTTATTCCCGTGATTTTCAAGCAATGAAGGAGGCAGGCTGGGAAGCAGGTTTCGAAGGCCACAGAAAAAAAATTTTAGGGGTTTCCAAATAATCTGTGAAACTTTGTAATCTGCCTCTGGGCTTTCCATGGGGAGAAGAAACTTATTTGTGAAAGTCAGCATAAAGAGCCCCAATTTGGCTTCTGTGTAAAGTGTGAGTTAGATATTGCTTTTGTCACATAGAAATTAATAGGAGTTAAAGTATGTTAACGATTTCTCACAGGGTCAGAAAGGCATCAAAAACGAGTGGCAGCCAACAAGACAGTGAGCTAATGCTCCTTTCTCCCATTTCCTCATTGGTTTGCCTACCATTTGTCCACATTTGATATGCAGGTCATCAGTATGATGATTATAAGCGGAGAAGAGACTTCACAGAGAACATAACCTGCTGTATCCTGAGTGAAAAGGCCTCAACCTGCCCAGTATCTTGTATTTAATTCCACTCCCCATTCCGGTCTGTACCAGACCGTTTGGGATGTATTAACAGTCTGAGAACTCCCAACTAGTGACTATGTGAAGTATTTTCATTGCTGCAGCTAATCTACAAAGACAAATATTTTCTTGTTTACACTGTGAGAAACAAGATATCCTTATCTCCCGATACAAAACATTTGCTCTTTGTTGGATACCAACACTGTTCAACTCCAAAACTGTTTGAAATCCTGGCTTGCTGCTTACCTAATTGAGCGGTGCCCATTACAGAAATCAGAACTCCCTCTGATACTGCTCTACCTCCCTGTCTGAGGACTCAGTCTGCTGAGGATGTTCTCCTCATAAAATCTCTGTTGATCATGGATGAGATTATCCCCATTTCACAGACATGAATGAGATGTGCAGGAGTATCGAGAGCCTTGCCAGAGGTCATGGCAGAACCAAGAACTAAACTCCCATTTTTTGGATCCCAATCCATCCTCCCTTTTGCCATCTTTCCACCTCAAAGAAGAAAAATGGAACAACGTTCTTCCTTATCCTCTGTTTTGAGTAAGAGCCTAATTATTTGGCTACTGCTCCATTCTTTTCTTTGGAAAATGTTTTTTCTTCCCATTGTAGATTTTCCACATACACATGCCTTCACAATTTGCAAACTGCTGCCACACAGCATCAGTTAACGTCCTGGGAAGCAGCAGGCCAGCTACAAATGCAGCTCCCGAGCAACACCAGCCCAGGTTGTGCCTGCGCCACGCATCTGTAGTTATGCAGAAGGAAAACAACTCAAGACACTAATGGTGGGAGAGGCTCTGAATTCGTCAACAACTCAGTGTCCTTTTGGGCACTTCAGCGTCCGAGTGGGGAATCCTGCAAAGCCCACACAGAGCCTGCCACCACCTGGCACGCGCTCTCCGGTTTGGACCATTTTACACATGCTTGTGCATAGGAAGCGTATCATTGCAGCCCCTGGGCGTTATAGCCAACTTGAGCTTTTCAACCTGGATGTTAATAGAAGCCATTCCCAACATTTTGTCAATTAGTGCTATTGCCAAGATACTGGCTGGAGATTATTTAGATCTGGTTTTCCACTTTTGTTTTTTGTTTTTTGTTTTTTGTTTTTTTTTAAGGTTGTGCTGTACTTAAAAAAAAAACCATGAATCCATTTTTTCCAAGTCCACCTGTGCAGTATTAGTAACTATTTCCTTGTGGGACAGTGCTCCTCTCTCAATCATCTCTGTACGGTTTTCAAGCCTTGCCACCCGCCCATCTAAGTTGTTAATTCTCTCTGTCATTTCCCTGTATCTTTCTGCCAGAGAAGAAAGGGGCCATTGAAGAATATCGTGCAGAGTCTCAAGCAGTTCCCGAATTGATCCCTCAAGGCTCAGGCTGGTGAGAGGGCAGCACGGCTCAGAGGCAGAGCCCGGCAGAATTTGTTGAGAAACCTTTGAGCCAGGAGCATGCTGCTTGAAAAGCCTTTCTCCTTCAGACACGTTCGTGCCTCGAATCATTACCAAATATAGAATGTATTCTTTAAAAGATACTACTTTCCCCACATGAGGTATCTAAAACTGTTGGAAAAAGCAAAGCTGAAAAATACAATGATACCCCTTACCATATATGAGACGTGATTAAATCAAAATGCCCCTGCAGCCTGACCTGGTGGCCATACAAACCTTCACTTTACTCGCCCGGGTAGGCGTACGAGATACAACCAGGCTCCTCAGGGGCACAGAGGTATTCACACACATACACAGCCCCGGGCTGGGCTCCTTGCACGCTGCTGGCTATGTGACAGACTACGCTGGCATGCCTGGGGTCAAGCAGTATAGGAAGGGGCGTTCAGAAGGATCATTGTTAATAACAGGAAGGTATTAAATGTAACCAAAACAAAGACGTAACATTCCCTTGTCCAGACACACTGTCACAGTTGCTGCTCTCGCTATTGTCATATCTGGCCATCACAGAAATGGTCTGTCCCAATATTTTGCCTCTGTCACATAGAAAATAGCATTACCGGTTCCCCTCCCACCAGGGCTCCAAACCCAGGCACCCAGTGCCCCCTCGGCCCCTTCCCGTTCTGCCCTGTTGCTCCCTGGCTGCTCTTGCAATGCCAAGTGTTGCAGGGCGGTAGGTAAGGCAGTGGTACATGCCTTAGGCACGCGCATTTGCCCAAGAAGCCCAGAAAGAGCCCGGAGCAGCACATTTGTTTTTACGTTTGAAGTGAAATCATGATATAAAAAAACAATTTGCATGATTTACATGACATATCCTTCCATCAGGAAAGGTAGTTCCCAGGAAAAGGTTAAGGATGAATAGGAGAAGGATAAAGTCCTTCCTCCTGCTACTTTTTAAACCCCTTCTTGCTGTATGAGTTTCCTTTTTCCATTCCAGGAAGCAGGCTCGCATTTTAGTGGCGGGTCTTGATCTAAAAAACACTCTCATTTATTTCACACAAAGAAGAAAAAAACATTTCTGCTTCAGTGCTTACACTGGATAGTTGTTTTAGTCCCAAAAACTGTCAAAAAAGGAGGGAGAACTCTCCCTCCCTTTGTTTCTTTTCCACTTTTACCCACTCTCTGGTCTGCTTCCCCTGTGGCTGATCTGGTCTCCGTGTTTTTCTCACACATCTTGCGAGATTACTCGCTCCATCCATCACCTGTGCATTTGACATACGTTTATTTTCCACAGGCATTTGTTTCCATGCTGAAGTGCCGCGTGAGCTCTGTTATGCAGCACAAACCAGCTGTGTATCAGGTGCCCGAAGCTGCGGTCACCTACCTTGTGTGCCAGCCCTGCTTAGACTTCTCTCTTTTCAGGTGTGTCCTCGATGCCCTTCCCTGTATCAGGTAGGGATACAGCTTCCCCTTCTTCTAGCTCTTCTTCCAGTTGTGCACAGCCTCCTCCAGGGGAGGAGCCAGGTGTTTTGGGCTGATCCAGGCTTTGCTGTGGGGGCCCCAAACGCTTCAGAGCTGACAGTCCCAGCTGGGCTCCTTTGCTCCTTCCCGCCAGTGCTGCCCTGAATCACGTTAAGGCACAATATCGTCCAGGAAACAACCACCCTTGAGCAAATACCCTCTGCTGTTGCAACACAAGAAGTGAAAAGCAAGATCGCAAATACTGCTGCGATAAGGTATTCTGTATTTTGATGCACATTTGCTTGGACATTCAGAGATCCCAGCTCATCTCAACAGCTCTCTGACTTGCAGACAACATTCGCCTTGGTGTTTCTTTCCCTCGCGTGTGAAGACTAACCATATGTAAGCCACTATTCAGGCCAAAACTGAAGGCTACACAAGCAAATGGACTCATCTGCTGTGTAATGTTTAACCGTGGTATGAACTGAGCCCTAAGAAAACGGCAGCCGTTCACTGGGAGTAGCACACTTAGAAATAGATTAGGAGAGTCATAATAACAAGATGCAAGGTATATACCGGAAAAGTCTGTGCTCTGTGTTGCGTGCATCTGGTGCAAAATAGCACTTAAATGCTGCAGTGCTAGATGGTTATGCTGCTTGGTTGAATGAAGGGAAAAAATGGAGGGGAGGAGGGAAATCAAACTGTCACCGCTCCTTGGGTCGGAGCCCTGACAGGCTGCCTGCTTTGTTGCTCTGCCTGAGCACCTGAACATTATCACGCTTGCACTTCTGAGACACGAATACAAATACATCCCTTAGATTCTGGCCAGCTAATCGCTTCCACCTTGCAACGTTTTGCATATTCATTTTGGTACCCTTTTATTATAAGGCTGGTAAATACAATCCGGACTTTGAAGAAGTGGGAAGACCCAGCGTTCTTCCACACTGACACTGTGTTCCTAGAAGGTAAATCTAGTTAAGGCAAGTCTTACCCCCCTGCAGGAACTGAAAAAAAACCCCACATATTCCTAGTTTACATCTTTGATCCACCAGCTTTACACATGGAGCACAGCATGCCTCCCACAGAATTTTGCTGAGGGCTGTTTTCCCCTCGTGCTGCCAGTGAGACCCCAGGAGGTGCAGTGTGCGTCTGTTACAGCTGCAGGACAGCAGCTGGGGGTCAAGAAAATCAGAGGCAGAAGGGGCATCAAAACTATTTTCTGACTCATCACAAAAATTAACAGAGGAAAAAAAAAATCTTTAAAATCCTCTCAAGATGTTTTAATATTAAACATTAAAAGTTATACAGATGTGATACAAGTCGCTCCCAAATAAACAAGAACTTTGCAAGCAGCTATTAGAATACTACACAGTTTGTAGTAACACTGTTAAAACCCCCAAAATATTTACAGTCTTCCCTTCTAACCCAGGGGTGTGCCAAAATGCAAAAAATAATTCTGGTAACAAGAAGGCTTACAGACAAAATGGTCTTGCAACACTTCCCAAGCTGTGAATAGTGGAAATGCATTGGGATCCTGCTTGTTCACACACACCATTTGAGCAGCAAACATCAGTTTTCAATATCGGGTCTCACCATGGGAGAGATGCTCTACAGCTCCTGCTGGCCATCCTGCAGCAGGCATCTCCCAGCTTGGTCTCAAAGAACTTAAAAGAAGCGAATGAAACAATATATCACACTATCCAGACTCTTTCTAATGAACTGTTTCTAGCTGATGACTGTTTCTAGCTGCTGTAAGTTGGGAGTCTCTGAGCATGAACTGATACTAGTCTTCTCAGCTATGGTGGTGCAAAGAAAACCAGTATCTACTCAAAGGTCCGAGGGGGTTTAATGCTGAACACAGTGCTAACAGATGAGCAGAAGGTAAAATTAATCTATTTCGCTGTTACAGTCAGACCAAGTTTGGGATTCTGGGGGAAGCCTACACAGGCCTTTCCTTTCCAACGCAAGGCAAGGATCCAAGTATCTCCTAAGTGAACTGTGTCTTCTGGTGCTGCTTTCTTAACTGCTATACTGGATTAGCCACTAGGGACTGCAAAAGAGTGTCCCGTTCTGTTCAAGCCCAGTCAAGCAGGCAATGGCAGGATTACCAGAGTCATATCCAACTGGCCTTGCAGGGAAGGGCACCTCAACAGGGCTGTGCCATAGCCAGCATCTCGGTAAGCTGGACCAACAGTGGATCATCCTGTGATGTCTCATGGTTTCTTATATCCCACCCCAAAGTTCTTGCTTCACTTTCCTGACCTACGATATCTTCTTTCTGTTCCCTTCATCCCTAGCTATGCTTGGTATTTATAGAAGTTTTACTTCTCTTTTCTTCAGCTTTGATTTATTCTGTTTTCTTGTTGTTCTCAGTATTTCCACCCGAAGCTACATGCTTTGTTCTCTCCTTTCAACATGCACATTTGGAACAAGCAGCACAACTGTGTGAGCTCTTTACTTGTCCCTGCGCAACCAAGGAGAAGAGAGGCATAGAGTAGAAATGAGAAAAAGAAACAGGGGGAGAGGTTGACTTCCTTGCAGCTGCCTGTGCTACCTCTGAGCAAGGGCTAGTCCTCCCACGTGAGCCTAGAGCCACCAACCCACTTCATACCAAAAGCAATGACTTTAGCAACCCACAAGGCTTTGCCTCCTCCTGCCTGACATTCAGGTAGTGGAGGACATGTAGGAAAGAACTCACCCATTAAAATAACACCTTCAGCGGATCTTTCCTGGACCCGCTGAAATGCCAAGCAGCTGCAGCGTTTCCAGCAGTTCAGCACAGAAAATACGTGGCTCCCTGGGATAAATCACCTTTGTTCCCAGCTCTTCTTTTTCTGAAGTCTGATGAGTCCCGGTGGCCTTGGCATTGCTTCCAGCCCAGGTGGCAATTCGAGCTGGCGCTCTCCTACTGTGCCGTTGCACTGGGACCTGCGGGGAAAGCTCCCGTGTAAGGTCCCAGTTCCTCCACTGTGCTGGTGTGGGGGAAGCAGGTTGCTGCCTTTGGCCAGCGGCCTCCAAGTGCTCCTCAAAAATCCCAGGGAGATGAATGGGCCTTGTGAGCTCTTGCATACACCTACCTTGATATGAATTTGGTGTTGTAGACTTCAGGGAAAAAACAGACCAGTTCCTCCCTTCTATCCCTCCAGTCAAAGTAGTCTTAGAAATTCCTTTTACGAACAGCGAGCAATTTTTAAGTGGCTGGCGCCTTTCAAATACTGAGCGGTATCATGTATTCAGAGAGTCACAGCAAGGTTTTTGTCTTGAAAAAGCTTAATTTCCTGAAGCACATATCAAAATCCCACCCTATGAATCCCTTCTGTGCAACAGAGCTCTCCTTGTTGAAATTCTGCACAAGCATATTTCCTCCCTACTCCCTCAGGTACCATTCTCTCTATGTACACTACAATAACAACTGCGCCTTTACTAAGATTGAACACAATAACCAGGTCTTTGTAGAGGATAATTAACAGCCAGCAGTGAATCTTAGCGTTTATTCAATGGGATATGAATGAGTTATGAAAACTCTTTTTTGCTGGAGAGGTATTGGGATATTGTTACGTTTGCATATGCTTTACCTCTTGCATGATAGCGTATTTATGGTGTTTATAGTTTAAAGTCAGAAATATGTACACAGATATTATGCGTTTGTATTCAGGCAGTTATGCCTCAACATGTTTGCCTCTCTTTCTGTCATTAACGAAATCCCCACTCCATCTGTATCTAATCCAAATTCCTTGTGTCCATTCTGAGCAGGATGAGTAGACCTGAGCCTCTCCAGCTGTTCCTAGAGATGCAAAGGTTCGTTTCTGGAATTGAATTTCCACAGTCTTATGTAAATTATCTAGATTAGTGCCCTCACACAGGGTACTTCACAGAGTACTTGGAGGTAAATACAATGACATCACACGGTTCTGAAATATGTGGAGCCCCTAAATTTGTGTGTGCTTTTCATTTCGTGATAGAAAACTGTCATGTTGTTCTTTACTACTGAATAGCTAAGTATGTGTGAAAAGCAGCAACTCCCACTTGCAGTAGTGTATATATATCTATAGCGTGTATTTGTGTATGTATATACATTATAAATATAAAATACAGAAATATCTCTCAACTCTAAGACTAAAAACCAATTGTAGCATAATTTAAATGAGAACATGGTCTTTTTAAAGTAAAAATACTAATGACCATTGGTAAAAAGGCAAAAGGAAGAAAAAATGTCCAGGCACATTAAAAAAATAATAAATAAAACAAAGTTTTATTGGGACTATTCCCAAAGCCCACAGTTTCAGTTCTCATCCAAGCCACCAGGAGATGATTAAAAGAAGAGGGGACTTGGGCTGAGGAAATGCACACTTTTGCTGCTGACTCACAAAACACATTTTCCCCGCTTTTTTGCAGCCCAAGAAATGTTGATGTTCCAGAAGCTACTGCAGAAAGTGCCCGACTCTTACCTGGCTGCGCATTGCAGGCACGCTCCTGCATCACCAGCGCATATCGAGACGTGACTGCTTAGGTGCAATAGCTGGACCGGGACGTGGTGAGCTTTGTCGCTGCTGTTACTTGGTTTTGCATTGCTAAGCACACACGAAAACTTGGGAACGCTGCCAGAAAAGGAGCCTTTTGACCTGACCTTGGGCCTGTGAAATGGCTGGAAAATCAGCAACGTGATTGCTGGCATGCCAATGAGTGTGCCAGGCAGCCCAGGCTGATAGGCAGTCCCGGCCGTAAATGGGCCACGACGGCGAGTTTCCCGTTGCCGGTCAGGGTTTGCTGAAGCTGGAAACATGGCTGTATGCGGGCACTTCACAGCAGCGCTCCTGACAATGGACTTCACACCATTTCTGTAATTGTTACTGAATAGGTGGGTTTTTTTCTTCTCCACTGCGGCCTAAAAATCCCCTTTCAGTCCAGCAAGTCGTTCACACTGAAGGTGTGTTTCCAAAGCGGCGATCTTAAGAAAGGATGGGGAATAAAAACATTGCAGCACTCGGCTGCAGCACAGCAGCCCTCAAAGGTGACCTACAAAGGCAGTCCATGAGCCTCTAACCTCCCCTGCCCTTTTATCATATTTTAAAGGAGTCTTGAATTTTTTTTCTTTGAAAACTAGCAGGGATAGATGAGAGGTTCGGCACAATGGTTTGTTTATTTGTTTGTTTTCCTTTCGAAATGTAGGTCCCGTCTCTCCTGGAAGGGGTTCTGGCTAACTGGGCAACTAATGAAACAATAATATTGCCCGAGATGAGAGGGAGTGAAAGTCTAGAGGGGAAGATGCATTTTTTATTTATTTTTTGTTTTTAATCTGACTGCTTAGCATTCCTTCTTCCTAGTTAATGTCTACTGGAGTTCAGTCATCAACTGACATTTTGGAGAAACAAGCTTTTTGTAAAACATCCAAGAGCTCCACTGCTCCTAGCAAAGCCTCTGTACTAAACACACAGCTGCCAGCCCACGGAACAGTGTTTCAGGCAAGACCAACGTTGAGTACTGTGCACATTTTAGGGGTTAAACAAAGAAAAAAAAAGAGGGGGATTTGTCTTTTAAGTATCTGTCCACTGCCTTTTTAACCATCATGCAAAAGAAAACAATAAAAAGAAAATATGAATTGCTCTGTAAATCACCTGCCGACAGCAGACGTGATGAATTGGAGATATTTAGTTCATTTGCAGGGATTTCCTCTATGCATTGTAAAACATGTGCTCTGTAGTCCTTAGCTAATATATCCTGCACCGTGGTATAAATGAATGTGTAGCATTTTGAACTGCTGGCCAGAAGGCCACTCGACAAGTACTGCACTTGAAGTTATTCATTGCGAAGATGAGTTAAAAATGAGTCTGCTTCTGCACAGGTGCAAAAAAGCCACTCTTTGTACAGGAGGGTTTTTTGACATTAAATTAGGTTCAGAGATGATGATGGAGATGCACATAATGAATTTGTAACTATAGGGAAGCAAAGCATCGTTTCTGACCCAGATAAAATCTGAAGCGCTTCGCTGATGTCCTCCCCGGCTCGCAGGAGGAGCGCTGCCCACCCGGCACTGCTGCCCCGCTGGCTGCATAGCTCCCTGCCTGGGGCTGACAGGGCTCCAGCACCTTTCCCGGCTCCGGCAGCCTCATCACGGCGACAAATACAAACACAGATTACTACACTAAACACGTCAGGCTAAGTCAATAGTTTAATAACCACTATTAAGGCTTTTCCAAATCCATTTAACAACTGTAAATTATTCCAAAATAAAATAGCCTCAGCCAATCAGCTGTGTAGTCACTGACCCACAACTATGTGCTTATTTCTCAATTAAGCAAATCTCGGCACCCTGGTTGGCTTTAGCTGCTGTTGTGGTTTTGTATGTTGCAAGATCCAGTATATAAATCCCTGTCCCCTGTCTGAGAGCCTCACTGCAGCTTCGCCCTCACTGGTGGCGATGCTGGTGCTGGGATAAACCTCTCCACTCTGCTTGTACCCTGCCACCCCCCTCCTGTCGCATCCCCCAGCTAAAGCCACGCTGCTCAACCGCCCCTGCCCTGCCAGGGTGTGGGACCACCCTGAAGATCCATGCTTGCGTATGCAAGGAGAAGGGTCACTCCCTGGCTGGCGCCGTCCCCGAGCTCCCCAGGACCAAGCCAGGGCAGCCGTCGTCACCTCTTGGAGCAGCATCTGAACTCCCGCCAGGCTCCAGGGCTTGCTGGGTCCTGGGCGCTTCACCGGCACCAGGGAGACAAACGGGCAGCGGCACTGCTGGCACCGACAGGGAGGTGACGAGGCGGGGGAGCATGGCGAGGCAGCGCTGTTAATGAGCCCATGGCACCGCTCAGTCGTTTAAAGCCGGAGAGTTTATAGTAAGGGAGCTCCTAATTAATTTGATAATAACCCTATCCTGTACTAACACACTCCACATGCAAAAATGGGTAAAAAGTGCCAATTAGCGGTGGAAGTGAAAGGAAACGCGTGATGGGGATTCAGGGCACTTCCCAGCCAAGGCCTGACGGCACGCAGGTGTGCTGGGCCCTCGGCAGCACTGTCCCTCCTCAGGCGCTGGAGTGACCTGCTCGCATCTTTTGTAGCCTTGCATCTGCTATAGCCTACGTCTCCCATGGAATGAGTTAGCTTTCATCTCGGTACTCACATCCATCAGCCAGCCGTAGATGGGCTCATGATACGTTTCAGGGGTGCTCTAAATTGTTCTCCTGGTCAGTTTTGCAAGACCTAAGATCCTCATCCTCCTCAAACGCACGGGAATCTGTGGGACCTGCGTGCCTGCAAGCCATGGAGGGAGGTACAGCCAGTGGAGCAGGGCCTCAGCTCCTTCAAAAGCGGGGCTGTAGCTGCATGGCCAAGCTGGGCATCAACAGAAGTCTTAATCCTTCCACAGTGGTGTCATCAGTTTTCTTATTTTTCTCGCCACTCATCCAATCCATTGGGAGGTTTGGGGTGAAGTGGGCAGAGCAGCCCTCCTCAAGCTCCCCTACCCGGCTTGTACCACCGCTGGGGTGGTGCCAACAGAGACAGCCCAGAGAGGCCACCTGGAAAGCTCACAGAGAGCCAGGACCCTGCAGGGACCCCGGAGCTGCCCCTCGCCCCCCCGCAGCACTCATCACAAGCTGCTGCTAGTCCACAGATCAGATTTAGGACTTAATATCTAAATACTGGTGTTGGCCTGCCACCAGCATTTAAGATAGCCTTTTTTTTTTTTCTTCCCTTCCTATTAGTCTGTGTCAAGCTGGTTTGTATTTTCACCCCTGAATTTTCTCAAAACTCTCAGCATTCTGTATTACAACCTAATCCCAGGGCCAAAACTGGCAAATAATTCAAAATGTTTTTCAGAAAATAGGCAACTCAGATTTAATTATATGTTGTTAAAGTTTTACCAGGTATCTCGTACTCACCACTTTTAAAGCTCCCATAGAGCATGCAGCTATAATGAGCTCCAGCTTGCCTTCTGGGCAAATATGAAAGAGGGTTTTTTTCTTAATATTTGTGAACATGGACAAAAGTCCGTGCTCTGTGGATGCTGTTGTGATCACTGGAACAGGCAGGCGGTGTTTTACTTATTTCCTAGTTTGTGCCTTGCAAAGCAGAGGGCACATGCAGGAATTTGTGTATTCCAGGAATTTGCGTATTTGTGTAGCCTGGCAAGGCAAGGAGAGAGGACAGAAAGGCAGTCGCTGCTAGCTCCTGTCAGGAGCAAGAGCAGAGAAAGGGGACCCGAGTCCAACGGCCTGTCCCCACAGCAGCTCCGTATTCACAGAGCAAGGGGTGACTTCCAGCCACTCAGTGTCCAGCGCTTGCTTTCAGCCACAGGATAAAGACGGTTGGGATGAAGCGAGTGGCCCACACACAGTGGTGCCCCCACACCCCAGAGTCACCAGCCCTTAGGGACCTCAGCCAGGGGATAAATGGATGGGAGGGTAATTGCATGGGACTCTTGCCTGGGTGGGGATGCCTGTGCCCAGTGTGCCAGCGGTGGCGAGCTGCGCCCTGGGACCCTTGGCACACCTGTGTATCCTCAGCTGGGCTGAAATCAGATTTAACGAAGCCTTGGAGGACCCCCCCACCCCTGAGGATCCCCTCTGGGGCCCCCTGAGTCGAGGGTCAGCAGAGGGAGCCCAAAGCCACAGTGTGGGTGGGGGTGGGAAACGGGGTTTGTACCTGTGCAGCAAAGCCAAGCAACATTTCCCTCCTCACGGGGCAATGCCTTTAACATTGGGGCCAAATCTTGGGTTTAAAACAAAGCCAAAAAAGAAAACCCTCCCCCAACATTCATAAGCCTCTTTAAAAAGTTTCATTTTAAAATGAAACACAAACCTGGCACCTTGCCACAGGACTGCACAGCTTTTAACTGACCCCATATGTAAAGTCAACCTGAGCGAGCCGTTAAATAGTTTAATCCAGCCCTCCGGCCCCCTAGAGGCACCTTCCTCCTGTGAACTCTGGAGCCAAATCTCTGCAACAGCAAGCTTTAAATCTGGAAGCATTAACTACCCTCCCATCTCATTAGAGAATAAAAGTATTCGCCAGGACATAACGAACAGTAAACCAAATGCCCAAGTTAGGGATAAGACAGACTCAGTCCTTCTGCAAGGAACAGCAGCGAGACATGATTTCAAACCCACTCAGCTTTGCTACGCGATTGTACATCTCTCCATCTCAGGTAAAACTGGGCCCACCTCAGGCTCCCCACAAGCTACCTACTCCTTTCTCCCGTAAAGCACTCGCGTTTGGGAAGCATTGTTAACTAGCAGTGGCAGCACTCGGTCACAGCAGAGTCTGCCTTTTAATTAAACGGTGATACGAAGAGGCTCTCCTTCATACCGCATGCAGCAGAGAAGGCGCTGGTTGTTGAAAGCGTCCCTGCCACTGCTGTCAGCTCCCATCCAAGCACACTGCACAGGAGGAGGGGTCTGCTCCTCCTTCCCTGGGAATTTATTAATTTTAGACCACATTGCAGTAAAGCAGATTCACCCCCCAGTAGAAATAAGAAATGAAACACA
>NW_008824035.1:9559469-9582345 GCF_000699105.1 Pygoscelis adeliae | reverse complement strand
AATTGAAGCATAGGACACACTTAGTTAAAAAAACCCAACACATGCAACTTTGATGTGTTTGATGCAGGAAATGACATGGTTTCTCTAGCTACATTGCTATAAAATCTTAAGTGAAAGATTGCTTCCAGCAAAACGCTCTGATTAAATCTGAAGAGATTTAAGAAAAAATAAGATTTCAAGGCCCAATTAATTTTCTGATTAAGAAGTCAAGATGGGTAAGGAACTGGGAGCGGCAGCTGAGATGTGAGCCTTTCTCCTTGATTATGCTTCTGTTTATTAATGAAGTTTTAAAAACCAAGATACAGGAGAATAAAAGGCTGACCTTTGATGTATGTGATATGTCATAAACTAGAACCAGTCCTCCAGATTTTTGCTTGTCAGCTTTGCATTTACCAAACAGAAGTTGCCTTTAAAGATAATTTAACATGATCACGTCTCTCTCTAAGACTGAAGTTCTCTCTTAAAAGTAGCCTGTATACATTGCCTCTTCTTCCTTTACGGTGTTAGGGAAAAAAAAGGCCTGAAAGGTTTGAGAACCAATGCTTCCTGTTTGTCTCTTTTTCTTGGCATCCCAAAGTCATGCAAAATCTTGTGCTTCCTTTTCTTGCTAGAGAAATTTGAGGATGATCTGGGCTTCTCTGCAAGGGGAGAGGGGCTTCCTCGCTCCTGTGGAAAAGTAGGAGAAAGGCAGTACCTCACAAAAAGAGCTTTTCTTATAAATGTATTAGTAATGATCATAAAAATGAAAACAGTCTAAATAAGAAACATTTCTGGGTGCTGAACGAGGATATCACGCACTCGGCAGAAGTGAGCCCATATCAGCTGTTCTCCACCCAGCCACAGAGCCTCACAGAACAGATGTGCTGTTTCAGTGTTTAAAAACATACAACGGAAAACCAAAACTCTTTCCAAGATCTTCTCTACACACTAATTACCAAGCAGCACATTATTTTCAAGGAAAAATGACTAGAAATAATTTCTGCAGAACCATGTTCCTAACAAAATCTAAACCTCCAACTTAAAAATCTGACTAAGAGGAGGGAAAACAGCCAAACTTTCCCCTGTGTCAGGGAATTTGAGAGACTTCCCCATGCTCAAATCAGCCACATACAAATGCTAGAACAAGAGGTTACCTAAAAAAAAAGGAGGGCGGGAGGGTGCAGAAATCACCCAGGAGTAAAGTCAACTGTACTGAGATGCCAATGTACTGCAGGCAGTGAAAATTGTCTAACCCCCTGAAGTTTGCAATCCTTGTCTAAAGTACTGTATACTCCCTAAGTAAAACCTCCTGCCCCAGAAATCCAAGGGAGGGTGAAAGAACTCACTTGAAGGTTTGCCTCTTTGAAAAAGACCTGAGGAAAGGAAAAAAAGGTCCATTTCAGGGCTCACAGAATAAGTGTATTTAGATACTCCTCCTTAAGAAAGGACCCAGATGCAAGCAAGGTTTGTGCCATAGTTTAAATCCAGGTTCCCAGGAAAACTTGCTTACAGAAAGATCAGAAGATCTGAGGATCATTACCGCAGAGGATTCAGAGAAATTACCTCCTAATACGCAGTTGAAGACAGAACTAGTCTTGGTCTCTCTTTGGCTTGAACCTCTACTGAAATTTAATGCTGACAAATCAAAAAGGGATATATCCAGAATCCGTAACCCTGATAAAAATGGGAAATCTGTATCATCTTAATCAAAGGATATGCCACCCTGAGCTGGATCTGTGTCTTGTCCCTTGGCCTCGTATGACTCCTGTGTGCTAGAGGTTAAGGGTTTGTTAAAGAATATCGGTTTTGATTAAGTGTCACATACGGTGTAAAACATCCTCTTTATCATTGGAAGTGAAGGTTGGGGGCCAGGCAGTGCCTTTTAGTGAGCTTCTAATATAAATTAGGTGTCTTAGGTAATGGGTGGTTTTCAGACAGGATTGATCTTTCTATGGTCCAGCGTAAGTAGGTGTGTTTGGCGAGATGTCACAAAAGCGAGCTTCCTGGCACCTATACTAATGGGCTGGTTACCCCTTTTGGAGTAGGACTTGAAAAATGTAGCACAGGAATCCCCCATCCCCCTTCCTAACTTTTTCTTTTTCTTGATGTAATGGGCAAAGGTCTATATATCCTTTACTCCTTTGGTATTTCAGTCCTTGTGTTTGCAGTATCACTCAGTGAATCTTAAGCCACTCATCCTTTTAGTCACTTACAGCTCCCTAAACTTGCATGAACTTAAAGATGAAGCGGTTATGAGTAGACTAGGTTACTTATTATTTTTATCAGTGTACAACCTTTAAAGAAAAATGTATCAAGTACACCACCGCCACCACAACCAAATGATTTCTATTCCCCATTAAGTCCTCCTTGGAAACTTTGATTGCACAGAGACCTAGGAAGAACTGTAGAGATGTTAAACCCTAAGTTCCCCTGCCTCAAAAATAAGAGCAAACATGCATTTCTATAGACATCAAAACGTGTCTGTATTTTGCTCTTTATGAAGCAGAAATTCTCTCAGCTTTGTGCAAAGAGTGGCATGATCAAAAGCACAAACTGAGCACATGAGAGCCAGAAGCTGTAATGCAGAGTCTAACCATAGACCTCAGGTAAAGAGGGTATATACAAAATAAACCTTTCCTTTATAGTTCATTGACATGTTGTAGTTAAAACTTTTCTGAAAAGTTTCTATGGATTTATGAAGAAGTGAAAGCACAAATGCACAGTCGGTATTGCAGGCTCATAAACCCAGCCAACGAACAAAGTCCATAAATCTTTAAATATGCTAGAATATGTTGCAAACGTTTTAATATTCGCTGCATTTCCCACATACCCCCTCATCATTTGAGCACTGGTAAATATCAAATTTGTTAAAAATATTTAGATAATCGAGGTACCTAAGTCTACTCTGATTCTCACCCAGAAAAGCTTCCTTGGTCCCCAATTTAACCAGGATAACCAGGATTTAGAGCATGAATATCCTTAATTTGCTTATAAAAATGTATTTCTCTAGGCAAAGACTTAGTCACATATGTAAGCCTAAGCACAGAATAGCTTCACTGAATACAGTGGGATTATGATGATTAAAGTTGCATTTGCCTGCAAACCATAACAGAACCGGCCTGAGACATTGCCTTCCTTTTTGGTTATTTCAGATATGAAGCACAGAATCTCTTCTGTTAGCGCGGAAGACGTAGACAACATCTTCTGCCTCCTATCTTGGGACTTCTCGTGCTTATTTTTGCTTATTTGCTCACTGTTATTCTGAGGTAACTTTGTCGAAGTGCTTTTAAAATGTCTTTCTTATCAGAGACATTTTCAAAACCTGATGAACCAGTTGAGGTTTGGGAGGTTTTTTTAATAGCATCAAATGAAGGACACTTATTTCTTACACCCCACATTCCCAAACTGATTCCTACATTCAAAGGGGACACGTGGAACCAGTAGTGTGATGGATGGGTATTTCTGCTCAGTAGATCGCATATTGAAACGAGAAAAGAGATGGATATTTTTCAGGTGTGGGTGTTTGGTGGGGACACCTAAGGGAACCAACACGCTTGCCAAGCGCTGGGGACCTCAGCAAGGCCCCCAGCAAGGCTCAGGCACCAAATGCATTTGGGCTCCTGGGCTGGTCTTTGGGCCCCCAAAAGAAATCAGCTCTCTTGTTTTGAGGGTGCCCACATTGACTGTCAGGGGTACAGTACTTCTTCTTCATTTCATAGAATCATAGAATAGTTTGGGTTGGAAGGGACCTCTTAAAGGTCATCTAGTCCAACCCCCCTGCTGTGGGCAGGGACATCTTCAACTAGATCAGGTTGCTCAGAGCCCCGTCCAACCTGACCTGGAATGTTTCCAAGGATGGGGCATCCACCACCTCTCTGGGCAACCTGCGCCAGTGTTTCAAGCAAAAAAAATGTCCTCCTTCTATCTAGTCTAAATCTACCCCCCTTTAGTTTAAAGCCATTCCCCCTTGTCCTGTCGCAACAGGCCCTCCTAAAAAGTTTACCACCATCTTTTTTATAAGCCCCCTTTATTTAAAGATATTTCCTCCCAAGTAAAGGCATCAAATGGAATACAAATAACATACGTATTTTTACTGATTGCTGGAAATAATACATGAATACTTCTAAGATACAATTTGCCATAGTATTAAAACACAGGAGTCAAACAAATTGACCTCCATTGCCTTTGAAAACAGAACTACTAATTTCAGAGGGAACGTACCCATCTCAGAGTGGCCGCAATGCCAATGCCCTTCCAAACCACGCCAGGAGCTCACTTAGGAAATAAACACACGTTTTCTGAGGCTGTCTTATACGACATCTCATGTCATTCCTCATGGAAGAGCTGAAAACTGCTCGCAGCTCCTCTCCCAGGCTCTGGGCTGGGGACTGGGACGCAGCTATGAGAGGTTGCTGGTCAGGTTCCTTCTCTGTCCTTTCCAAATGCACTTTCTCACAGTCTGGCAATTACCGAATAAGAGCATTTCCGACAAGGATAACTGGTTTATTCCCAGCGCACCCTGTGTATCAGTAGGGCAGGAGTAAACAAGCTGTGCGCAGGACCAGGAGCAGTCTGGCGGCAGCAGCACGGACCTCCCTGCAGCCTGCCTTATCCTGCAGAAAGGGAAGTTTGCCTGGAGCTTACCTTTCAGGGGTAGGACAGCAGCAGCGTCACAGCAGCGCTTTGTGGCCTGCCCTGCCATCCTCTGTTTCCCATGGACACCATCGGTGGTCCAAACCCCCTCCGGGTGGGGTCACGAGGAGCACAAGATGGGATTCAGCAACTGACAGTTCTTTTTCTTTGTGCCACAGTAAAATTACTGCAAAGACAGAAAAAGGAGATCTCACTGCTGCAAAGAAGCATTAGAGAGATATTGGTGACTCCACATACGGAGGTTTTGTGCCTCCCATGTATTACTCAATGTGGCAGAGATAAGAAGTGCGAGAAGTGTAACATCGAATGGAAGTTGCCTGAGGGATCAATTCTACGTTTATTACTCTCTTTTTTTTGTGCTGGTGGGAATACAAATGAATAAAAGTTGTGACAAAAAGGCGATCGGATTCCTGGGATTTCCCCTTTTATCCCGTGGCCATCAAATGGCCGCTCTCATGCCTTGGTGGGCAGATCACCCGGCAAGCTGGCTACCCTCGCCTGAGGTGTGAGGAAGGGGAGGTCCGTTCTGTTTGGGGACTGAGCATGGAAAGAAGGAAGGTTTAAGGCCCATTGCCACAGAAAGTTCATGGGGCCTTGCTGGTGGTCCTGATTAAATGTACAATAGCATGTCCTACTTGAAAGGTAGGTGATGGATGTGAGCAAACATTGCTGCAGGATATGTAAGAGGCAAACAAAGGCCTTTGGAAATGCAGGTCTACTATCAGAGCAATCTACTTAACGGGGTTACATTGAAATCAAGAGAAAATGGTTTCTCTTCTTCCTTACTCTTTAATGCCAACACAGCCCAGAAAAGAATACGCTTTAAATGCAGTTTGATACACCATACCTTCTACGTACCCCTCTGAAGGAGCTCTCTTGCAGACCTTACCAATGTAAAATTTCTCTGTACAGAAGTGACCCTTCAAGGGTTTGACAATTTTCCATGTATGAGTGGAGGAGGGGGAAAATAAGACCAAAAAACCTTGACCTTTAAAGAACAAGCCTGCCAAATTCAAGGGACAATTTTCATGAAATGGAGTATTAAATCATTCGGTGCTCTTCCTGAGCACAAGGTCCACGGTTACTATCCTGCACCCACTTTGGTTTTATTAATTTCTAATTCCTATTAGTCTTTCTTCATTACATGGGAGAAGAGTGGGTTTCACGTGCTGCGGTACAGATCCACCTCTGCCATGGAGACAAAATGGAGGCCATCCCCGCTCCCGTGGGAGCCCTGGCTGCCCAGCCCGCTCCCCAGGGACCGAGCCCGAGGCATTGCTGCACATACGAGGTCTTTCTGAGCTGCGTTTTCAGCATCTCCACTCCCTCTAGGATGCACGGTGCTTTGTGCCACCTCGGGGTGTGCTGGGCTTTGCCTGAGGCTCCTGTGGCGGCTCGTGACAGATGAGCTTGACAGCCTGCGCCGCAACCAGGTGACTGAGCATTAGCTTGCCTGCAAGTGCAGGCGCTAAGTAAAACTCATTCCTGATCCAAGTCGCTTTTGATAAGAACAAAAGCTGTGTGCAAATGAATATTTCCATCTTATTTCAAATTCTAGGTTTCAACTGCAATATTAATGCTATTTTACAGTGTAATTTACTTGTAATAATATGTCATTATTGCCATTTTACAGTTTTCTCTTAAAGTAGTAAAGAAACTGTTTTAAAAGGCACAAATAGCTGCAGCACAAATCTCCATTCAGCCTAAGAATCTGTGCTCTCCCATCAGAATGGCACGTAATTGAAAACAATGACATCCCCAATGCGCTAGACACTCCAGTCATTAACGCGTTTTTATTTTGGAATAAAAGACCACACTTATAGCTTTTCTCCTAAAGAGTAAATATAAATTAAACATTTCTCTCCTGTTCCCAGAACGGCATCTGCCAGTGCAGCCAGGGCTGACCTCAAACACTTTCCACAAGTGTGTCTCAAACCAACACGCTGGTTTTAGACCGGAACCTCCCCAAGGCGAAGAGTTTGCCTTCAACACAGCACATAAAAGGCGGCCTGCGATAGGAGAAGCATCCTTACCTGGTGACAAGTTCCTGGGCGCCAGGTGACCGTACCACTGGGTTGGCAGGAATTGCAGAAAACTCGGGCAAGCCTTCAAAAGCCAGGCTGCGTGCGAAGGGATGGAGATGCAGCGAAGAAGAAGGCGTCGCTCAGTGGAGAAGACATACTTCATACACCGTACATGTAATTTTACATCAGTTATGTTTCCATCTCTCCTGTATATCTTTGGGTGAAAACTGATGCACCATTAGTCCTCCTGACGCATGAGGGAACCCGTCCCGGGGAAGAGCTGACAGTCAAAGTCTTTGCTGTGAAAGACTCCACAAACGTTAAGGGCAGGATCCCACTGTTACTTATGAAAAATATAAATACGTCAACAGCTGGACTTCAATAGCAGCCATCCCTTGGTAGGAACTTGAAAACCCTATTTATGCCTTGCACAGACTTCCAGCACCTTTCCATGTAAGAAGTGTCCTCACAGCTCTGTCTCGCTCCCTACGCGCTCCCAGTCCACAGGAGGAGGGATGGGAGCTGTGGTTGGCAGGAATGGAGATACGGACACTCCTCCTCCAGGGAAAAGTTCCTCCTGTGGTCTGCGTGCGGGACATCTCTGTGCAGCGAGGCCACATCACCACACTGCTCGGGCACGAGCCTGAACTACAGGCAGCCCTGAACGCACCAGCCCTGTAACCTGCTGGGGGACCACGAGTTGGACACTGCCTCTCTGGGGAATTTGACCGAAGCCCGATGAGCAAAGGAGACATCAGGGTTTGGCTGCCAGTCAGGAAGTCAAAACCTCTTTATATAAACTTTTCCACCCTAACATGGCAAGTGAAGAGGGACTTCAAAAATAATTTTTAGTTTTATTAGTCTTTATCCTTGCTTACTTCGTGGTGTACCTGTTTGCATAGCCAGATGGTTGCAACCATTTGGTTCACCAGGGTGGAGCCCGGTGTCGAGGGATGCAAGCTGTCTGTGCGAGAGAGCCTAAAGACTGTCACAGACTTCCAGTCCTTCTCCAGAAGGATTCCCACCGCTCCTCCCCCACCACGACACTCCACAGACAGATGGGGTGAAGGCTATTTGAGATCCAAGTGGTCAGGAGGGTTGTAGGTTACACATCAAGTTGTTTCCTGAAGTCTGGGAGTTTATACCAGCAGCGACTATTGTTGAGCAGCTGTGAGATCTACGCCGCATTTCCAGAAAAATATGATTTCTCAGTGTGATCTCTATCTGAACTTGGCAGAAAAATATTTAATGGCTGGCAAAACATTAGTAAATAAAAGCAGATCAAGATGATGTTGTTACAATAACAGATTACATTACTATTCTCTGTCCTTAGGAAAACCCTGATTAGACCAAGATTCTCACGGGGTCTTATGAATAAGTCAAGAAGGGGCTCTAATGACCCCGCGTGAGAGCACACGAGCTGCAGCGCAGCCAGCGAGGTGCCAGGTGCTGCTCAGAAAAAAGGCACTAGCCTGGATGACTAACAGCAGTTATCACAGGGGGTTTGTTGATTTTCTTTAATAATTTGGGCCAGATTTTCTGCTGGTATAAACTAGTACTGTTCTATTGAAGCCAAGAGAGTGCTGCCAATTTATATCAGCAAAAACTGACCCTTAGTCTATTTTTAATCCCTTTTTTATGCAAGTCTTCATTGTCATATTGAAGAATTGTACCTCAGTCAGAATATTCCCCACTACAGGGACAAGCAACAGACTTTTCTTGTTAATCAATGTATGGGAAACTCCAGTAGCTGAAGTACCCTTCTACCTTTGCAAGCACACCTAGCATTGATTGCTGATCTTAGATCTTGAATTGCATAATTACTGAACTAAGAGAAAATTACTTTTTGCTTGCGAGTGTCAGGACAACTCTGAATCCATGAATGACTCACCCTCAGGCACTGGTGTTTAATTTATGAGCTATTTATCTCCTTGCACACACTCCAGCACAAACAATTATACTTAGTAATTTGTTGATCTTATCAAGGCTGTTTGATGTTACTATTGCTACCTCCAATAATGCCGTGCTTTGAAACTTAAACAGGGTTTATATCCAAATTTGGATACTTCGCACACAATTCGGGTTTCGGAGAAGTTTAACTCTTTGGCAGCTAAAAGATTTTGTGTGCAATTTTCAAAGGGGAGCAAATGTTGCATCTTTTGCTGACAAATTTGGCGAGGTGGCCCTTCAGCAGCATCAGAGCCCCTGGTAAGAGCTAGTTCTGTCCTTGCACGGCACGGGTGAGTTTTCCTAGCAGAGGAGGAGAGAGGGGAGCGGGTCCCTGTCCTGGGCCAGGGCACCCGCATCACCTCCCTCCCGTCTGCGCTTCGGGCAGGCTGCAGCGGCTGGGTGCAGTGCAGTTAAACCCTCACACCGGTGTTCACACACCGAGCCGTGGTGTCCTCCCTCAGAGCCCGTCCTGCTGCTCCGGCTCGCTCCTGGGAACCTTTTTATGTGGGGGAACAGCCTTCCTCGTTACTGAACAAGGACTTTATTAACCTTTACGTTATTACATGTTTACCATAAATCAACCTTTATGGACCCCTTTGTGCAATCTAACTCTCTTTTTTTGTTGTCGGAGTAGATACCAAACCTGGTGCCACACGTGCTTACCTCAGGCTGTACTTCGGGTGCAGGCAGCCTCTCTGCGCGTCCGTGGCCGTGAGGTGGTGAAGGTCCTCACAAACGGGTTTCCCAAATCCCCCTCACAAACCTTTCCTCCTCCTTGCACGCTGCCATGATCATTAGGCTCGCCAAAATATAGCAAGTGAACTCAGTATAAGAGGTACAAGCAGTGCAGGGATTTAACTCTGCACTTTCAAATCCAGGCTTAACTTAGCCATAACATCAGAGCTGGAGGCGCTGCCCTGGGCGAGGCGGGGGATCGCTGCCGGCGGCTGTGGCGGCAGAGGGTCTGCAGGCAGCGCAGCCAGCACACCCCGCACCCGGCTCTGCTTGAGCTGAAGGGTCTGGGTCACTGGGGGTAAAAACATCATCCAGCACAGAGCAGTACTTCTTCCACCCCTACCCTCACCGAAATAGCCCTTGGCTTGTTATTTATCCGTGCTTGGACATACACCCATATATAATCTCAGCCTTTGCAATTCCCCCTGCTGTGCAGAGTTCCTGCCCCGCAGGGCGCAGCAGTGCCGAAGCCAAAGACCTTCCCCTCCTGCAGCAGCGGCAGAGCTGCGAAGGGCAGGGAAACCCCCGTGTTCCTGTTCAGCCAGCCCTGATCTGCCGGCCCACGTACTTTCCGAGACGCGGGTGAATGTATTTTGTTAACTTACACGTAGCATGTGCTCTTGCAACAGCCGATTTTATTTTCTATATGGTTCATAAAGTTTTTCTGTGCTGAGCACATATATTTTGCATGTAGAAAATAAAATGCTACAGGCATTCTGTAACTGCATGAAGCCGTAATGAGCTCTGATGAGCAGGCACCTACCAAATCATCGGTTTATGACGGCAAGCACACACATGTAACTTATTTCACAATATGCAACACGCTGCCATATGTGTCTGTTCCCATGGATCGGGAATGGGCACTACCTGCAGATAGAAGCCAAGAAATAACGGCTTCAAAGACAGCCTTGAAATGCAGAATTTACTTTAAAACTTTCAAAGCCCAACCAGCACACCGCTATTTCAACCCGTTGGGATACTGTGATGAATACCACTACTCTGGTTATTATTATTATTATTTTTTCAAAGCCTCCGGTGGTTTTCCTGGTTTAATTGAAGTGAAATGGTGGATTAGCATAATCAAACATATAGAATTAGTATGGCAGGAGTAAAAATTAAAACAAGCGATTATTAGTTTTAAACAATTACTACCTTCTAATGATTTCCCCCCCCTTCATCCTCTGTGAGCTGAGTTCATGACTGGAGAGAAACGTTAAAATTTAGCTAAAGTTTTTTAAACTGAAAACCTTGCCACACACATTGCTCTTTCAAAATGCAATTTTATGGTCCTACCCTGCACCTGGTAGAAGAAATGCTCAGTGTTTAAACCACCTGATGGAACGGGGCATGCAGCATCACTGCCGACCGCCACGGTAAGGACCGACAGAGCTCTGCAAGGACGGTTTGAACAAGCCTGGCAGCCACAAGAACATAAAATGTTGCACCGAGAAAGCACGTTGCTGATACTTTTGAAGCTATGAAGCTTATTTGCCAGCTTGCTGGCGCAGAGGTAGGAGGAGCGGAGCACACTGCCACTGGGCTGAATGCCTGGAGGCTGCTGCCCGGCCGGGAGCCCTGCGCGGGGGCATGCGGTGCTCGGCAGGGCTGCCCCTGCCCACGGCACGCAGCACCGGGCAATCACGGGCAGCACCAGTAAAGCGCCGGGAGGTGCTCCGCTAAGCTACCCCAGCTACAGTGCAGCCACTCCAGCTGGAAACTTGTTCAGTGGGAGAGGAGGAAATAAAGTACGGCTTACGACACGGCGTTTTCAAAGCAGGCGCTCTGGCATACAGACTCCTTGACCAACCAGGCCCTGTGGTCTGGGAAGAGATCAGGGTGAACCCGGGCAATGAAGGGGAGAAGGTAGATGGAAACCTGCAGCAGGTAAGACAGGATCCTTCAGGTAAAGGTAAATAATTTAAAACAATTACGATAATGCTACCACCTCTCCAGAGCTGGACACAGTCAATGACAGAGCAAATAAACATGAGATTAAGACAATGCTTTTTTTTTTTTCATAGCTTTGAAGTATACATTCCTAATCTATATATTGGTCAAGGGAGGTGATTCTGCCCCTCTACTCTGCTCTGGTGAGACCCCACCTGGAGTACTGTGTCCAGTTCTGGAGCCCTCAGCATAAGAAAGACACGGACCTATTGGAACAGGTCCAGAGGAGGGCCACGAAAATGATCAGGGGGATGGAACACCTCTCCTGTGAAGGAAGGCTGAGAGAGTTGGGGTTGTTCAGCCTAGAGAAGAGAAGGCTTCGGGGAGACCTTATTGCAGCCTATCAGTACTTAAAGGGGACTTATAAAAAAGATGGTGGCAGACTTTTAGGAGGGCCTGTTGCAACAGGACAAGGGGGAATGGCTTTAGACTAAAGGGAGAAGATATAGACTAGATATAAGGAAGAAATTTTTTACGCTGAGGGTGGTGAAGCACTGGCACAGGTTGCCCAGAGAGGTGGTGGATGCCCCATCCCTGAAAACATTCAAGGTCAGGTTGGACGGGGCTCTGAGCAACCTGATCTAGTTGAAGATGTCCCTGCCCACGGCACGGGGGTTGGACTAGATGACCTTTAGAGGTCCCTTCCAACCCAAACTATTCTATGATTCTATGATCTTGGTGGCTTTTATCCTATGAAAAGGTTTACTTCAGTTTTCGAATAGCCAGATGAACACACCTAAGTTTCAGGCAGTTAGGTGGCTATTTCTAGTTCATCACTGACTACTGAGCACACTCACTATCTGTTTTACTTTAGGTAATATACTGCGGAAACAATATTATGTTTTATATGATATATTAATCCACACAGAAAACCCAAGCCTGCTCCCCTTGTGCTGTTCTGGGAAATGCTGGTTAGGACAGAAAACTACATCCTACGTGAGAGAAGTATTTGTGGGTACAAATAGTCTTCAAAAGTTAAATTTCCATTCTTCTTTGTGCTTCTTAGTGGTCTGAAATGTCACGTATTGGGGTGCCCAAGCACATCACCTAGATATTGCTATTGATGCTGCCAATAAGAGACAGCAGTAAGCCCTTACTTGTCTACAGCAATGTTTTTATTTGACCAGGAACATACTTTTAAAAGTGAATCTCCCGATCACAACTCTTCTCTCTCACACACACACACTCTCTCTCTCTCTCTCACTCTATCCCTGCTTTGCTCTGCATTGCACAGGAGTCTCACAGCAGGCAAACTGGTTATCCCTCGGGTATCTTATAGCAAGCTGGTTCTCTCTTGAGACTGAAGTGAAAACTGCACTCTAACTCCTCATGGGACCAGCCTGCAACTAGTCCGAGGTAGGCCCTCAAATACATGCCGTGGGAACATCAAGTCCTCCGTGCCAACGCTTCGCTCTCCAGATCCACTCCCACAGTCACCCCCCACATGCCAGCACAGGCACAGCTGCTTTCGCTGGCATCTCCACATCGCTTTCAGGCACTCTCTTTTGGTCAGTTTGGAGGCAGGCAGCAGCGATTTCCCTGTTCCACTAGCACTTGTTTAATCCCAGAAACATGCCATCAACGCCATGGCTATTAGGCACTGAGGAATGCAAGTTAAGAGGAAGGGTTAGCACTCCTCCTTTGCAAAATTCCCTACTTTCCATATTTTGGAAGAGCAGTGCCTACAATGTTTTCTCATCCTTCTCCAGCTAGAGAAACAAAATGTCTCCTTCTACTCACCATCATCACCCCCAGTGAGTACAGGTCACTGAGACTTAGTGAAGAGCATGCAGGCAGATTTCACTTTTTTTTCTTAAATAGCACATGTGAGTAGGATGGAGACATTGCACCTGGAGTCACACGTGCAGGTTGAAATGCATAAATAATGTGCGCTTGGCTTAAGTTAAATCACAACTCTATTTAAAACAGAGTGCTTGAAACTTGCTACATATATCCACAAGTTTTTAGGAGTTGTACATCTTAAATGCATAGACCCACTGAGGAGAAACACAGGCTGCACATATTTAATGTGGCAGTTGCCACAAGTCACCAGTGACAGGAGTAACAGAGCTTATCAGATTATTCTTTCTTTTAATAAAACTTGTTTTTATTCTGGAATAATTGATTAACTTCACCAGTTAAAAGAACGTTAGTTAAAACAGCTGAAGAGATAAACTATTCAGGCAAGTTAATAAGCTGAAACATAAAACGTTATAGAATATATATTTTTAAAGAAGATGTGGCAAATATTTTAAGTTCGTTTTCTATTTTCAGAATACTGTAATAACTTCAAAACCCCCTGTCTATCAAGAACAACTTCATTCAATTTGTAATTATTTTTACTTTTAGAACAGGGAGGTATTGTGAAGTACACACATTCAAATCGAAAAAAATATGGCTTATTAAATGTAACTAAGAGATGCAAAAATAAAAAGCAATCCATGAATGGTGCTGTCCTTTCTAACAACTTCTTCACTGACATGTAATAATTAAGAAGCATGAGGATATTCTGGAAACCAGAACGAATTTCAGACAGGACACAAGAACACGTTTCAGTGGGTATTAGCGCAGTAAAGAGGTCACTTCTCTTTCCCCAACACACATACTCCACTTCTCTCTCACCTTTCATTGCGTCTCAAACCCAGCATGAGCCCTTCTCTGTTACTAGCAACCTTGCTGACTTCCAGAAGGAACAGGTAGGCTGGGTTTTCTTTTGGATTCAACTTTTAACACAAGATTTGGTGGTCCTAATCTTTTCTCAATTATGTAACATCAAAATAACGCCAAGAACAAACACTAGCCGCACCAGGGAGACGATACAAAAGACAATTTCAAGGGTTCCAAAACATCTGAAGTCCTAATTTCCCTGCTTCACAATACTCTCGCCGCTCCTGCCGCCATGAAAAAAGGAGATACTCTTTAAAACAAAATCAACAACTACGTATTGAAGTCATCTGCCCTCCCTCTTTCTCCTCAGTGTAATTAAAGGCATGATGCCAACTTTTCCACAATGAGCCTCGTGGCTCTGGCTGACCCGTGTCTTACTCTTTCAGAAATGAGCAATGAAGCTCAAAGGCGGCGTCTCAAGGGAAGCCTCAGAGCAGGACATGACCAGTGCTCCCAATATCTTGAACACAGAGGGGAGGTTAGCCAGTGGTAAGTTGCCTTTTCAAAGTTGACAGCAAGCAGATTTATCACAGCGACGTGAGAGGTCTGGCACACCAGCGAGCCACAGGTAACATCAGCATCTGTCCCAGCCCTGACCCCTCTGAATCCGTAGCTGAAACACAGGCACACAGGCACTTCAGAAAACGTCAGCCTGTTTTAAATACATTAAACACACTGCAAGTAAGGGCAATTCTACAGCTTGCATTAAAAGTACAAACTTGGTTTTATTTTTGCCAACAACTTATTTCTCTGTGTTACCCAGAGAGACTAGCTCTCCCTCATGGTTAAAGGACGGGGAAAAAAGTACTCACAGCTGCAGCCTTATTTCAGCAGAACGACTTACCTACCCAGCACAGCATGACCTCTTCCTTCACAACACTATCTGTGTCACCCTCCGCTGGCCTGAAAACCAGACCTGAGAGGACAATGCACAACATCAGGCACCGCTGCTCCAGCCCCCACAATTTAATAATTTCAAGGCAAGAATGAAATACTTTTTCAAAATGATTTGAACAAAAAAGCTTCAGTCTCAAAGATAACATGCTTTTTCTACACGTATTTCCTCTCTCCGGTAAAAATAATTTACGCTGCATCATTCTTATTATCCTTACTCTCATCTTTCAGTGAATGTCCATCTACAAATTCATTAACTTTTTTGAGACAAATCATTGGCATCCTAATCTTCTGATTCCCATGAAAGACTCACTTTCGAGATACAATTGCAGCTGCCCCACACTGCCAGTTACTGTATCATACACGTCTTAAAATTCTGTAATCAGCATCCACCAGGTGCCGTATCGCATTCAGCACACCACAGTCAGTCAATACAGACATCCCCAAACACACCAAGGCTGGTTTTGTCAAATGTTTTATTGAGTGTAGACATCTGGAGTACTGTAAAACATGCATTATCTGTAGATTCAAAAAGGAGCAAGCCACATTGTCCTCACTGTCAAACGTGTCAGGCTTGGCATACATGATGGAGATTAATGAAGTATCATGAGAGTAATATGGTTCCTGAAAAGCTTCTACAATTTGGAGTAGGGTCTTAATCGTTTGAAATGCAAAGCTGTTCACATTTAGTGAACTTGCATGTTCACTGGAGGTGCCATATTTTAATTCAAAACAAACAAGAATAATTTCACTGGGGGGAGGGGAAGTTCCCTAGGTAGAAACTGTATGCTTTTTGTTTCCAGATATTCCATCCTAAATAAAAATTCATATGCTTTTTGAAGCAGCACAGTTTATTTCTGAGCAATGAACAACATCTGATATTCATTTCTTCTTGGGTTGTTGAGGTGTATTAAACTTAAAGAAGATAATATCTCCATCCTCCACTATGTAATTTCTGCCTTGTTGTCTGTATTTTCCAGCGGCCTGTAAATAGAACAGACAAAAGGAAAATGGGTTATTTTTTTATTAGACATTTTATAGTATTTTCAAATTGTAGTTATTTAAATACATTTTGGTAAAGAAATGGTACTACTTCAGCTTCAGAGTCTGACAGCTGCAGTACTCCTCAGTTTGACATAATTTGGTTTTACATACATATAAAATATATATCAAAATAATCTAACCTCCACTGAATCAGTGGTACTTAAATGCCATCGGCATTATCTAGCGGTAAATCTGTAAACCCTGGCAAGTCTTAAGATAAAGGACACTAAAACAACTAAATATTCTTTTTTCCAGCTTTCAGGCTTTCTTTTTCTTAATCTAAAAAACCTGCAGATGGCAAACACTGGCAGCCGGAATCTAAAACAGTATTGCTGGAACGGGGAGTCAGTCTAAAAAAGTATTGCTGGAAAGGGCGATCAGCAACAGTTTGCGTCATGGCTGCATGGCTATTAACCTGGTATCTGAACTGCTTCTGAGCCGCTCCAGCAAAGGACAAGCGAGTACTGTCAAAACTAAAGATGGGAACACTATGCAAAAGTCACAACTGTACATGCCTTGTGCTTCGAGCGGGGCTCTCTTGTCTGCTTGTGCCCAGATAATGAAGGACTGAAGAGCACAAAATACAGGCCCAGTTTTTCTGTCAGAAATTTCCTTTAGAAGAAATTTGCTTCAGAAGGACAGATATAAGAGCAGATAGGCTGTGAAACCAGGATACAGGAGGAGGCATATAGACCAAAGACATGAAAAGGAAATTCGTTATGAAAATGCTGTACTTGAGGAGAGCAGAAAATAGGCAAGGAATCTATTACATATCAGCATTCTCTGCATTAGAATTTATTATTACATTTTTCTATCTTTATCTCGTCATAATTAAACTTAGTATTACAGAGGCCACAGAGAAGCTGTGGCATTAGGACTGACAGACTGGGCGGGAGGTCGTCTGCAGAAGCATTTATCTTGAAAAGTGATCTACAATACGGAAAAGTTGAGAGCTTCTGCTTTAGTTCAATAACCATTCCTGTTTTGAAGTTTTCTCTTGCAGGAGAAAGTGCTTCCATGCAAGACCTCACTGTGCCATTATTCTCAATGACACTATCACAGTGGTGGCATCCTAAGATCCCATTACAGGAAAGCTGTTAACTAATGACCTTAGTTGCAGTAGAACAGATCAGATTAATGGTACCTAGTTAACTTAGACACCTTTCTTTCACAAAACCTGCTCTGTAAAGCAACGTATTTCCCCATATTGCTGTCTAGGAATTCAGAGGCTTGATAACCTTGTTGCTGTCATTCCTTATTTAAATGTTGTCACCAGTGATGCTAGCCTACAGAAAATTGCAGATAAAATAGCCTCGACAATAAATATGTAGTGCAACAGTAACTGACCTTATCCCATATGACACTATCGATAAATAATAAATAGGACTTTGCAAATGTTTTTATATTTCCCCTCCCTGGAAATTTGTTTAGACTATAAAAGGTTTACTTTCAAGTAGACTTAGTAGTTCTTTCCTTTGAAGATCCTAATAATGCTTAAAGTCAAGAGTAATTAGACTAATTGATGGCATAAACACTAATAAAACAGTGCTGTAAAAATTATCAGCAAGCGTAAGCTGCAGGCACAGGTACAGAGACGTTTTACAGTCAAATACATTTATTACTCACAAATATTTGTAGGAAAAAACTGACCTCCACAAAGTAACAATGTGGATCTTTTTTTTAGCAGTATTGTCCAAGTGGCACAGACTTCTTTAATTAAATACATTTTGACACACTAATGCAAGTTTATGTATTTTTGTTACCAGTTTACAGTTAATTAAAAGTGACAGTGTTCCTTTAAATTCTCTAGAGACCATTTAATCCATTTCCATTGCTATCAGAAACACTGGTTGAAAAAATCAATACCCATTTGTGAATCTTGAGTATGTATTAAACAAGACACGTCTAACCAGTTCATTTGCACTTGAAAGCAGCCATCTGTAGAAGCCAGCTTTGCCTAAGCAGATATGATTGCTAATAATGTGATATCCCTGTAGACTACAAAGCCCACACAGAGCTATTCAGTGTATAGTTCACAGCACTGGCATTAAATTAGTTATGCTGTACTGCTGTTAGACACACACAAAATCAAACTTAAAAATCGATCAACTTGATAACATACAAAGCAAGCAACTCCCATTACCACTGTTATTTCAGTTGACTCCTAAAAGCTCCCAAATTTAATTTTGAAATTTATCAGCAAAATAAAAGTAATTAGCATTGTGTATGGCATGAAACATTGTATTAAATGCAAATTAGAAAAGACTAGAGTAATAAAATGCATTTTTCTAAAGGCAAGGGTTTTTTTCTAATCTTGATTTAAAAACTGAGTAACAAATGCAAATATGCTTGCTTTACAGATACTTCAAAACAATAAAAATTTAATCATTCCATATAATTTGAACATGGAAGCTTGATGTCTAGAATCTTACATTGTGAAAAGCAAATAAAAATACATAAGCAAAATACTTATATAGATTAATTTAATAGGTATTAACTGATGCGGCTTCTCAGGGAAAACACTCAGATTTGAGCTTCAAAAACTGTTGCTGGCAAAATTTGAGTCTTGGTTACATAAAGTGGTTTCTGACTGCAGAATATTAGATTTATTTATAGCTGTGGTTTCACTTTACAACTCCAACTCTACTTCCCTTTTCATAAGGCAGTTCACATGCCGCAACGAACCAATTATACTGGGATTTTTTTCCCCCCTCACTTCCTGGGGTTCAAACAAACCTATTAAAGTCCCGCTGCTCAGTATGATCTTCCTTAGTGATACCACTGAGAATAAGCTGAATCTGGAATCATAGTTTTGCATACCTTTCAAGCTATCAAATAGCAAACAATAAAGCTGAACCTTTTAAATTCTTTAACACATTATAGAGTGTAGGAACCTTCAAACACTGAGATTGATTAAATCAAACTAATGTGCTTTGTAATTGCAATTTTATAAAATACGAATCTTAATAAAACTTCAAAAATGCCAAATGAGAAATCAAATGCGTATGAAATAAAGGGAAGTTTCTCTGCTTAAAGAAGGTGGAAATAATGCAGTAGCAATGCAGAGAAGAACAGCTTTTCTTATGACATTTATTTGCCATGTACAAGTTCATTTCATATTTAATAACTTCAAATCAGCTATAATTTGTCAGCTATAAGAAGGGCACAACTTTGGGCACCCAATCAGTCTCTGCCCTCTAGTGTTGAGAAAGCAGATAAAACTCTTCTTAATAGAAGTGTCACTACAAAGAAGCGTGAGCTCAAGAAAAAAAGTTTTTCATTAAATTTCTTCACTGTCTATTCAGTAGACAGCAGCTAGGAAACTTCACCTATTGTAATATATTTTTGTGGACTACATACAACTTTACTGGCACCCTGAACAATCACAGTAAGGCATGGCATTTTTAAATAAGACATCAAAGGGAGACTGAATTAAATACTGAAATGGTAAATTTTAAGATTCTAATTATGCCTATGAGAGTCTAGAAGTGGAATCCACTAATCCTGAAAAAAAAAGATACATTTTTATAATACAATATTTTCTTAACCATTTGCATCCGACATTTGTAATACCTTCACTGCAAACTCAAAACAAGATGACACATTATTAGAAGAAACAGATTTTCTGTGTTTCTTGCATTTCCTTTTAGAGGTGATTCAAAAATCTGCTATCTCATCTTAAAAATTTGATTTTTCAGAAACAAGTTCATTTTAAAGCTTTTTAAATTCTGAACACTAACATGTAAACAGAGAAGAAAAATTTAGCATAGCATTTGGCCTTAGTGTTGACATTTAGTCCATGAACGGTCATATCTTGGGTACTGAAATAGTTGCATTCCTGTTCAGTAAGTTGGTGCATTTGAATTCTTTCCTAAATAAAAGATGAAAACAGATTTTGGTCTATTGCTAGAGGTGACTGTTAAGATTCGCTTAGCATCAAGAACTTCTTCCCTGTGAAAAACAGACTTGAAATGGAAAAATGGCACATATGGAGGAAAGGAAAAGAAAAAGATGGGGAGCTCACCTTGACAGCAGCTTCTGAACCTCCTTCTTTAAAATCTTCATATTTCATTACTTCAGCCATAATGAATCCCTTTTCAAAATCCGTGTGAATCTTCCCTGCTGCCTGAGGAGCCTTCGTCCCTTTCTGTCAAAGGGAAGACCGGAAGAAAATTAATTGCATTTAAGAAGACTGATTGCAGGAAAGAGGTTTCTCCTTTTTGATATGCTTTCAGGATCTGCTGAAACTTTGTTTCATATCAGTTAAAATGTCACACACACAGCTGGGTAATTCTCAATATTGGGACATACAGATAGATGCCTTTGCCACAGATAAACCAACTGGTATTAAAGAAGGGCAGCTTTGTTTTTCCTAATAGGTATCAACAGCAGTATTGATTTTAGAAGCTATGATTGTGTTTTGTTGTGGGATTTACTTCGATCCCTAGCTCTCCACACAGAAAGTGAGGAAAATAAAGATTTTTAAATAACTTTAAAATCTGAATTACTCAAGACTTTTACTTATGTCCAAATACTTTCAATTAAATGATAACATTTGCTGGCGAACCACATTTGTAATCAAAAATGATTTATGGATCTCAAGCCCTATGTATTATCTTATTTTTATTTCAGAATAATTTTACTAAGTCTAATATAGAACAAAATGAGTATTCTTACCAAAACGTCAACAACTGAATCACTAAAAAATAAAAAAAATCACAGGCAACTATTGTAAGACAATTTAAGTTTATGCAATAGAGGAGAATGCATTGTAACTGCATGCCTTAAATTACAAGGACATACATTCTGTGCACATACAACCATGGAGAGAAATTTGAGAAATAATGATGACCTAAAGGCTGCTTAATAAAGCATGTTAAAGTGCTAAGGAGTCTGACAGTGTAAAGCACAGTTTTTACAATAAAAGATGTATTGGGTTAATATGGCTACTCACTGATGCTTACCTGACTAAATATCTTTGCACATTAAATCAAAGATACTTACAATCAGTCTTAAGATAAACCAGCTTTCAAATTTTCTAATAAAGAGCAAGCATTTCTCCTACTGAAAACAGTGGCGTTTCACAATGTGCTTTTAGAAACTATGGCAAAAATCAGAACAACAGAACTTCTGCTTTTATATTATTTTGGTAGCTATTTCAGGGACTTCAGCTAGCAGTTATCATGTAAAAGGAGATGAGATGAAAAGGCTAAAAAAATAAATGTGCTTTTAGGAAAATAAGTTTAACGTGCTAAAATATATACACAAACATCTGCAGCAGTATTAATAAAAATATAAATTTACTGGAAATTATGTTGAGTAATGAAAACAAATTAATTCCATTGAACGAAATTGCATACAGCACTGAAATTCCCTGCACAGCACTAAATACACCGATGCAAAAAATAAAAGCTCAGTGACAGATCTGCACCTCCAAAAGTTGACATTTTTGTAATTTTTAAGATAGTTTGTAACTACATGCATTTCAAAATATTTTTCATTACTAATCTTTATATTATAACATATTTACATTCAAAGGCAAACCACTACAGCTCAGTTCTTACTGTCCTCTGGGAATAAATTAGTTGATCTCTATGGCTATAATCATTCTACATCAATATTTAAAATACATAATATAATTTTAGGCATTACATAAGTTCCCGGATAAACACACAAACTACAAAAATAAGCTAGGTCTAAATATTGAAGTCAGTAAAAGACCTGAATTACTGCACACTGATTTTAGGTTTTTGAGCCCAACTGTGTATCCATGAGGGATATAATGATGTTATATTGCTTTTATTGCTGAAAATGTAATCCGAGCAAAGCAAAGGAGGAATGAACCACCCGCAACCCAAACAAACTTAGTGAATACAAAATGAAAAGCAACATCAATTTCACTGCAGACAAACCCAGTCACACAGATTAAGCAAGCACAATACTGGTACGTCTTATCTCTGACCACAGGAGGAGGGTAGACAGATTCTACAGGATGAAGAAATTCAGACTATGTAATAGGCAGAATCAATTGTTACCTGCCTCAATCAATGCAGCTCCACTTTCACTGTTCAGCAGCTCACAAATAATTAAAGTTATCCTGGACAAAAACCTCATCTGTAATGACTAGCTAACCGCCACCATGACAAACTTCAAAGTCAGTGATATCAATCTGAATTCAATAGTGTGGAACTGGATATAGCTGATGAATAAGTATGAATCTTACCCTGATGGTCCATGCACGCACTTCATCTGGGCCTGCAGTGAAAAAGTATTCTAGTTGGAGTGCTGCATATCCAGCCTTAATGATCTTTGCTAAAGCACTGAAAAAAAAAATGAATCCAATTCATTCAACATATACACATAAAATAGCTAAATGCCCCAAGTAATCAATTTACATGGAAAGACATCACATATTTTGAAGACACTGCGTCTACTTTTAAACACAGCAATAATCGCAGTAGCCTTTTTCTTTGAACTCTCTTCAGAAGAACTACTTTTTTACTGCAGCATCATAAAGACAGTATTTTGATTTGTTTATTTGGCAGGATACAGAAATATGGGATAAATTTAAATCACCCTATCAGGCAGCACTTTTGGTCTCATGCAATTTTCAGGACTCCGGGTCATGAAAGCATAACTGTTTGACTGAAATTCAATATTGAAACAATTTATTATAGTTCTTCAGAAAAAATTATGGCAAAATTTTCTCTGCCGTCCCTATTCCCCATGGATGACGAAACAGTTTTGGTGATCATTCCTTCTCAAAAATATACATAACTAATACCTATGTTATAATTAAAACACTGTACAGAGATGACAGATGACAGTTAAAAACTTAATTTAAAATAAATCTTTTCACTCTGTCTCATGGTAAAGAAAGGAGAAGATTCTCTCTTTATAATGGTAATTACTCTGTCATTTATTATTCTATCAGCGCAAGCAATTAAATTACTGCAAGGAAATAGTTTTTAATAAAGTGTAGG
>NW_008824035.1:9516935-9559458 GCF_000699105.1 Pygoscelis adeliae | reverse complement strand
TCTGTCATGTTCTCTTCCAGATACTTCTGTTTCTCCTCAGCACTCATATCTTGCAACTTGAGTTCCAAGGCCCCACTAAAAGGAATGACCAAAGCACCCGGGTCGTGCTTGTCCACCCACTCTTTAATTTTTATCAACCTGTACACAACAAAGGACACAACATTATCTTGTAGTGCATGCATGGCTGTACCACATTCATTATTATCAAGTAGCACATACATATTCATAAGAATTGCACGGTTTTATGATGCCATCTTTTTGTGTATTGCTTTCCAAGGTCAAGGCATTAACAGGCAGCAATTGCTTCAGGTGTACTCCATTAACATTTCACTGTTTCTTGGTTTCTGTTTGGCATTTAATCTATCAGAAATAGGCATAATTTGAAACAATAACTAGGTTTTTGGTAGAGATTAAATACTTGCAATCTAAAATGCTAACTGAATAAAACTTTGTAGATCTGTGGACGTACATTTTCCTGAGACTTCCAAGAGGGATATTTATCAAATGCAGCAAAACTGGGGGTCTTCAGTTTTTTTTTTTAAAAAGCATCTCAGTGACGAGGGCAGCTGATATTAGCAGACAGAAAAGAACACTATACTCCATAAACTGCTAGATAGCAAGCAGCACCCTGCTTTTTCTAGCTATTGATCTTGGAGTATGCCATAGCTAATGAATACAGGGCTGTGTTTCTACTAGTTTCTTCCACCTTTCTGCTATCTCCCCAGGACAAAGCTTCTAGATATCATACTACTATTATTTTTAAATAAAGAATCAAATTTCCTATTTCTCTTCATCTTCAATAACTGGCAGCATCAGTAATAGTTTGCTGTACATCTAATATGTTTTTTTTAGTTGAATGAAACTACAAATTTAGAGCTATGGATTTATGGTGCTAGTTTTTTGAATGTTGGCTATCCTATTAAAAATTAAGAAAATCTTTGCAGCAATAGCTGATGTTTAAACAATCTTTAAACACAGGTATCACATTCATGACTGCAAATACTATTTATTTTAAATTTAAGGGAGACATTCATAAATTACCTGTAAGGAGTTCAATGTTATTTATAGGGCACTATTTCTGAACAGGTGTGAATGGTAAGAATGACAACTCTGTATGCTCAGCAAGAAAACACAAGAGGCATGGGAATACTTCCTGTAGACTAAGACACAAAGTACAAAATACAGTACACTTTGGGTGCTGTAGATGTTTCAGACCTGAAGCACCCACCATACAGCACAGGGTTTTATGCTTGCTGAGTTCTTTTTCTTAGTCCTGCTAATCTCCAAGATTTAGACTAAGGTTTTAACTCCTATTATACTAAAGTGCTTTGAAACTGTGGCCTGCAAACCTTTAAATAATCAATGCAAATGTCACTTCAGAAAAAAAATGAACTGAACCACAAGTTCATCAACACACATTTGTCAAAGAAAATAGCAGGGGATCAGAGCTATTATGAGATTAAGTGCATGGCCCACTGAGTAGGGTTTTAGAATGGGACAAAGAATATAAAAGTTCACTCAACAGTTTTCACACGTTTGTTATGTAAGGCTGGTCTTCTATCATTTACTTATGTAAATACCCCATCAGTGGTTTTCAATCCTCATTATACTAATCTTTTTTTCCTCCAGTTATCCAATGAAAATATAGTCTGGTATCCAGGACTGATACTGAAACACTATTGCCTTCAGAAATGTCTGAGCTGAAAATCACAATTAAGGTGCATTTCTGAATGTGACGCGTGACATTTAACAGCACTTCTAAAACTGACATTTGTAGTTAACTGATTTATTTTGGCTAACAAACTGGATATCAAAGTTCAGAGCTTACAATGCCAACCTTTTACAGAAAATGTACCTAGAAATGGATGTGCTATTCATAAGTGTACTTCAACATCTGTGCATACATCCTTTTTTTTTTTTTAAGAAAGTGTCTAACACTGGTGTCTAGACTAATTAATAATGTACCAAGTGAAAGACAGAATGAAACATGTGAACTTGAAAAAGTGAAATGAGCATGAAAGTAAAAAATTGGATTCAAATTCTGTTTGGTAAATATGGTCATCGTAACTAATAAACTAAGAAATATTGTGGAACAACAAGATAAGAAATAATTACTTTGGCTAAAACACCAATTCAGAATAATAATAGTCTTAGACTGTCATTTTAACAGCTTTTCTATTGAGTCCTTAGAGGGATTATTTGCATTCCTCAGGTATTCTATTGTACAATTCAGATGAATAAAGACTTACAAATCATTCCTCTACCGCCAGTGTGAGACTTTGATCCAGTGAATACACTATTGTACCTTAACTATAATTGGCAAAAAACCTGACAGTGTAGAGCATCACAAGCTTAATAACAAAGGAGAATATCTCAAAGTGTTGACAGATGATCTTCATAATGCAGGAGCAGAGCTGGTACATTTTAGCAATAAATGAGCACTGAGGTCTAAAGGTCTCTGAAGTGACTGACATCAGACCTGCTACAGCCTCACTAAAAGAATACGGTACTGCATCCCACTCTGTACAGACAGTCAGGTTCTCTGCCTGAGTCTTTCACTTTTGTGACTTTCAATGTCACAGGAATTACTAAAAAGTACCAAGGAATTCCCCTAATGGTGATCAAAATAAAGAAAACAAACAAAAAAAGTGAATACTCAAACATAAATACTGATATATTTCTAAATGAAGTTTTCCCCAAAGCAAAAATGCTTGACTAATAATCAGTAAAGTAATAGCACAAGTTTGCTTTCCTGTTAGGGATAACCAAGCGTGCTAAACAGAACAAAATTCTCTCAACAAATGGTAACAATTAATGTCAAATCTGTTTTATATGAGCACATAATTTTTCCATGGAAATGCTGTACATTTGTAAAAGGACAGCATTAGTAGACTCATTTCGGCCTGTGTTAAGATAAGCAAATCCTCGAGTATCTCTCCATTATTTCATGCTATACTTGATAACGAATGATGAAGGGTATTAGATTTTAGGCTGAGAGAAGACTATTAACTCTTAAGAAAATCTCAATTTTAAAAAAAGCCACTAAAATGTAACAAAATGAAAAGTAAAAAAAAAAACAGTAAAACTGGCAGAACCAATGACCATGATTAACAGCTGAAACTACTTTAAGAAACATGAAAGTGCTCAAGATGAAAACCCTTCTTGACAAAGTAAACTGAAAACTATGTGAAAACAGTGTACACACTTAAAGCAGTTAAAAATATCCTCTTTCATAATTAAGTTTCTAAAAATGCCATTATTAGTAGAGTTAAAACTAAATTCTGATTATAAAATGTAGAGCAGAAAGAAGAAAGGCTTCTTCTAGTACTACTCAGTAATAACAGCGAGGGATCTGCACATCCAACAGCCTTCCCCTATTGAGGTGGCTTGGTTCTTCCCTCCAGGTGGCTCTGTGGAGAGGAGGAGTGTGCCAACAGAAGGTTCCCAAATTGAAATTTGATTCTATTTGCCACAAATGGACAAAATATCCTTTGTGGGAAAAAAATACAGACCCAAGAGACAGTAAGACAATCAGTCATTCTGTGACAGCAAAAAGAAAATCTTAAATAAAAGTTGAATTGAAAACTCAATTAAAAAGACAACTGTGTAAAAACAGGACACTGACACAAGAACAAAACCGAGACAAGAACAAAAACAGATCTGAACAACTTGCAAGTAAAGGCAACACTCAGAATTCTGACCAGGGAAAATGGCCAAGAGGAATTAAGATGCTCACTTCCACCTAACACTGTTACTGTTGGCTGATAAGGAGGTAAGGAAGGACAAAAGCATGTCAGCATATCTACTACCAGCTCAGAAAAGCTGTGAAGACCAAGATGTTTTCTTGCCACTACTAGATTCCAAAATATGGTGAAGTCATCATTTAAGGACATTCCAGTTTTTAACTCTGCATCAGCCTCAGAAGGAAAAAGTAAATGAAAGAAGCCAGTGACTTCAAGTGCAGAAGGATCAGGACAACCACCAGACTTAACTCCTGATACGAAATCAGGATGCAGAACAGACCTTGGAGAATGGTTTAAAAATGAGGGCACTCACTGAGAAGGCCAATAAGCAAAGAGCACCAGAAAGAGGAGTTGTGCAGAAGGGAGTGCCTTCACTTTAAAATGGTGATGGTTCCTGAGGCAGAAGAAACCAAAACCTGCAGACAAGCAAAATAAAGAGGTACAAAAGTTGCAGAACGTACATTAACTACAAATCGATATTTGACAGTTTCACATGAGAGATCCAGCTGGGAACAGAGACAGAGTTCAGATGGAAATCAGAAGTAGTGATGGAAGAGAGAAGCTGCATAGAGAACTTAAGCTCAGTGGACACCTGCAAGACAAGATGATCTGAAAAACTGACCCCTGAGAAGAAAGGTGATTTGTGAAAGTATGCTTTTGTACAAGCAAGGCCAAAAAAACCCCATCTAACTCACAGAAGAGAAATAATTGTTTTTCTGTTCTACACCTGAATTACGAGTGGAAATTGGCAGAAACAAAACAGCATGGCAGGGAAGAAGAAAACACCAGGCAGCACCACAAGAAAGAAAGAAACAAATGTAGATAATGAGATAAGAACAAACTAGGTGATCAAAACATACAAAAGACTGAAAAAAAGATCTACGGATAGGAGTGAGAACAAGAGGACCTAGCAATTCCAACAGGCTCTTCTCGTTGGCAGTCTGAGCAACCCCAGATTTTTAAAACCTTCCAAACTCAATCTGTTCAGTGCTTTGTTCCCCACTGTTTGAAAGTCTTCCATATGTGTAGCCTAAGCCACCTTTATTTCAATCCGAATGCATTAGTTTAACTGAGCCTATACAGTATGGACTGGGAATACACACTCCCTATTTCTTTACAGCAGCGTTTTACATACTTAACTGAGGTCTTTCTTTTTTATTTTGAGCTTTCCTTGTAAGCCACGTATTACTTCTAACTTCAAACCTTTTTCTAGACTCTGTCCAATTGGTCAAAAACTCCTGGAAGCACACAGTACCTAATGCACTCCTCAGAGCTCTCAATAATAATGTCTTATAAGCACATTAAAAATAGCTAGAGGATTAACTCACACATTTTTCAGGTGATTCTCCTGTTTATAAAACCCAGTATAGCATTTGCTTTTTTGTGGCAGCACTGCAACATTATCTCATGCTCACTTTATAACTTATTGTATGACCCTACTTGACTAGCTATTCTTAATACTGTATTTGCATAGTTGATTATTCTTGCATAAAATCCTTCTCAGAAGTTGCACCCTAGCTCTTTTTTTCCCTAATGATTTCTTCTATTTCTCGAGGTGCTCCTAAATTCTAATTTTGTTCTACACATACCTAGACATCTCCTAGTTTGGGGTCATCTACAGATTTAACAAGAATGCTCATCATCCAGCTCATTAATGGAAATACGTAACAGTATTCAACCAGCAGCCACTTCCACAGATCTCATAATGAGATATTCTTCAATTTGGAAAGTGAACCACTGATAACTATGCTGTGTGTATTATCTTCCAACCAGTCTTACACACTCAACTTCCAGTAGTTTCCATTTAGCCAACATTTCCTATCTTGTTTATGAGAATGTTGTAAGGCAGTGAAACCTTTAAAGGCTTAATAAAAATCCCAATATGTAGTAAAGTATATTTTTTCACTATATGCAAGACCATTAAATCTATCACAAACAAAATATTAGAGTCATCTGACAATTTAGAGAAGTAATAGCCAACATGGATTTGTGAAGACAATTGGGTTGCTCCTAGGTGATTAAAAACAGTCGAATTGTTCCAACATTTTTCTTGAAATTAAAGGAAAATTCATTGACTTAAAAATGTCTTGTTGTTTCTTTGCTCTTTGTGGCTTTCTTTTGTCTTTTGAAGCCTCACCCATTATCCACAAGTTAGCTAAAATGATGATAAATTAGGCAACGATTTTTTTTTTGCCAGGTCCCAAAATATTCTACTATGAGTACCGCTAGGTTTAGTTGATTTGGTGGGATGGGAGAGGAAAATCTAATTTACCTAAGCACCAGTACTGCGTGACACAGTTCATAAGTGATGTCCTTCCCTTCCATTCTGTTAGCATGCACAGACTCCACAAAGATCAGGTCCCGCTGTTCTCAGTGCTGTACATATATATAGATGTATGTGTCTTCTTATATAAATAAGAAACATTCACAGCCTCAGTAAGCTTTCATTCCAAATTTATATAATCAACAAAGAATGGAACGCTGAAAATGATGAAACCGATGTATATAATAATTTTGTATCACAAAGTAGGTCAGTGGCAGAAGTTAAGAATGGGAAGCAGAAAGCACAGGTGGTACTTTGCTGTAACAGATTAACATGCTGTAACTCTTACTGCTACCTGCCTTTTTTAGGGTATCCCTTTCTTCCTGCACTACATAAAGAGAAAGGAAGACTAAACAGGAAAACACTAAAGAATAAAAAGGTACTTTCTTCCCCACCATGCTGGTTTGCTTTTCATGAAGACAACAAATCTACAGAAGGTTTGGGAGTACCAGTTACCGACCTAGGCAATCCCGTTTCAAATCATCAGTGACATTTACGAATTTGGTTTTTTGTTCCCCGTTCCCAGATGGCCAGGAGGAACACAGCAATCCTTAGATTTCAAAAGGCCCTTTCCCACCCCCCACCCCTCACCTGCAAATACTTCCTAGTAACACTTCAGCACAAAAGCACTGCCTCCACAAGCTGGGCTGCTCTCTGGCCAGGAGCCTCCTCTCAGCCCCTCAGGACAAGAGCTTCAGGAACTCAGAATTTCATTTATCGTGTGCATCCTGAATGCTTTAAGTTCCTCGATACCTTCCTAGAGTCTGATGTCCGTATCCCCTCCAGTATTTAGTCATTGCACCCAGATGAACCTTACAAGAGACCAACGCGGAGAACCTATCTTACATGTTAGATGTCACTCACATCTCCAACACAGATTGACTTGAGCCTTGAAACATGCAGTGGAATAGTCCTTAAAATTATTTACCACAACATTTTCGGGGACTTGCGACACAAGCCATGATCTCAGGAATCTTATGACAGAATAGGTATATAAAGTATTTCATTCTACCAGATCTGGATTTCACACTTTTTAACTTCATTGTATTTTCAACTGACACTGTATCAAAAAAAGAAGAATAGAAGTTCCTGATCGACACTGCCATTTGCCATTTATTATAGACGGGTTTATAACTTTCCTTAACATCCTCCTTTGAAATGTAAGTAATCCCAGGCTCTCTGCCTCCTGTGTGTCAAAGCAAGTTTTTCCAGGGCCTTCATCTCTATCACGGCCATTATCTTAAATCCCCTATAATTCTGCAAAATCATTTGTTAGATGGGGTGACCAGTATTGCACCTACTATTTTAGTTCATGTTGCATCCCAGATTCTAAAGAAACATTTTCATAATCTGGACATGAGCTTCTCATCCCATTCCTTATCCATCCAGATGTTACACTTGCTTTTCGGCTACCAACTGCACGTGGAGCAGGGACCCTACCAGCACTCCCTGCAGGCATACTCAAGCTGTTCACCAACAAAAATAATCTGGCAAAAAGCAGTTTTGGGAGGAAGGGAGAACTTCCTTCTTTTACACACCCCCTCCCCACCCCTCTTCTTTTAAGTTGGACCAATTCACTTTCCCCTGTATCCTTACAACTGGTTGTGCCAAGGGTGGTGCAGGAACAGGTAAAGACTGTTAAGGACGGGAGTGCCTTAAGTTAGCCTACCACCCAAAAAAGAGCAATGCCATGAAGCCAAGTTCAATCAGGAATTTTGGTGTTCATTATTGGAAAATGCTTGTACCTGGCATGACTCCTGAGTAAAAATTATCCCATATGAGATCACTTAAAAATAGATTCTTCAAGGCAGAAAACAATATTAGTTGACGGGGGGTGGGGGGTGGGGGGTGCGTGTCAAGGCAATATTCTGGAAATTCATATGAAAGCACTTCATGCCCTCAAGATATAATTCTGTTAACAAATTGTCTAACATAATATGGTAGTAGTATACAGTTCTCAGTTTATCTGGTCTAGAAAGCTAACTGGAGATATTCACTGTTTAATGGTATATTAAAAACACATAAGGACATAACACTTCACTTACAGCTTTATACTACTGACCACTTTTTGAACATATTTAATATAAAGATTTGGCTTAACTGACATGAAACTTGTTTAGCTGTTTTGGGTTTGCAAGATATTGGAACTGTGAAAGAAATAATACCAGAGAACATGATATTACCTGTAAATCGAGTACAGACAGTAGTTAATGGACAAAATACTTTCATAACTAGGAGAAATAAAGCATGCATAATAGAAAAATCAAGTTGATGACCTACAACCAAATTTGAATTAAAAAATATCAAGATGGTAGAAAGACAGAAAGAGGTAAAATAATCCAGAATGACTTTTTCTGCTAACCTATATAGAGCTCCCAGTGAGAAAAGATTTTTCAGTACCTTACACAGCAAATTCCATCTAACAAAAGGTCAGTCAAGGTAACCCTATTTTAAACATTTGTAAGAAGCATCATTCATGAAGAATAAAGATCTTGAAATCCATTTTTAAAACATTCATTTCTGATCTAGTTTTCAAGACTTCAGTAATATCTCTTTATCCAAATTATGGTCCCCATTAAAGTGATCAAAAACAATTGTGACTTAAACAATAATGAAAACAGTACTACACTGCTGCTGTAGCACCTGCTGGTACGTGAAAGGCTTACAGTCTCTAGTTCTCCTTGGTCTGTCAATTCCAAAAATTAATTCTATCTTAACTCAAAAAAAAAAAAAAAGAGACATGGCTGTTGCTGTTGGCAAGGATCAAGCACAGTCAAGACTGAACTACTGATGAAACTGCATAACGATGCAGACTGCAACAAATTGTGCACATTACGTTTCATAGTTAGAGGCATAACAGGCTCCACTTGCAGCACATATACTTTGGACAGAAAAGATGCCTTTGGAAAGTCACATCTTGTTCTTTCTGCTATCATTTATAAAATGCTGAGTTTTGAAAGGTTATCTTGAAAACTATATCAAAATAATTTAACAAATGCTCATTCATAAATTATAGCAGCAGGAGCAAATCTTAGTCACTTATGTGCAAAATTATGATGATTGAGATACTGCTACAGAGAGTAGAAAGAATCCCTATTCCATAGTCATGTTTACATTATGGCATGATAATTTTAACTTTTGTCTCTTGACAGGGCTTCTTTTAAGTGTCACATGGAAAACTGTATTCTTAAGGGTCATGTACAAAAAAAGTAGGACAATTCATATCAACACTATTATAGCAAAATCTTAAATATGTAATCCCATAAAAAAATATAAGCCATGCATAAATAGAGTATTTGATCAAAAAAACATGTGATGCCTTAACAAGAGAAACTTTACATGAAGTGCACGGACACCATTTTAAATTTGCGTTCTTCAATTTTTTTTATGTACTGTGTGCACACAAGCAAATACAAGGCCATACTCCCAAACAAAAAATATGATCTACATAAAACTCCTTTGTAATGAAATAAATATATGCTAATAACACTTGAAATAAGACACTATAAAGAGTAATTGGGAACATATTCCACTAGTGCCAATTTAAAATCCTGCAGTGAGTAACACAAATGCAGACTACAACATGTGTTAGTTTTGGCTTTCGCTAATGTCACACAACAATTTAATGAAACTTAAACAAACTGGGTCAGAATATTCCTCCCCCAGTTCTCTTAATGAAAGATCCTCTCCTGCTCACACATGATAGAGGGAGACGCCTTCCTCACTTCTCCAGAATTAGTCTGTGTGATCTTAATTGTGGAGTCTCTCCAGACCACAGAATTCACATGAATGCTCTCTTCCTCCCTCCATCAGTTGTTGAAAACTATGTAAGTATTAAAATTGCACGAGTCAAACATTACCACAATAAGAGCATTAGATTTAAAATAATAAACCCTGCTTATTCCCCCCGCCCCCTTGGACCATTATTACCAAGTACTAACATTTTGTGTTCACATGATACTATGAGTGACGTTTTAAGAAACAATTTTAACGAGACTAGTAGTAAGACTTACAGAAGCTGGTGACACTGGACTAAGTTGTGGGAGGTCTTTTGATGAAGAAGAGATCAAACTTGTTATTAGGCTGGAATATGCTACTCAATAAATCAGAAATTAACTTTGATATTTATCCAGAGAAAGAACATCATCTAAGCTCCCAGTATAACAATGAAAGAGTTATTTAGTTGAATGGTTAGTATCCAAACTACAGCAACTCAAAGAATACAAGGCTTAATTTCAAACACCTGATTTAGATACCTCATCTCGCTCTGCTCCCTATATAGTTAATGAATCAGGAGGCTCTTCTGAGGGCAATTCAAAGCAGTTAAATTAGGGCTCCTGTTCTCGCTTTCTTCTTAAAGCATCTTCCCTCTCCCCTTTTCATAGGCTGCTTTAGAAACTAACCCTGACCTTAAGTGCCTAAGATGCTTAGGTAAAATTATGTGGTGTGCCTCAGTCTTACCTCCTGCTGATACATTCCCCCAAAATACTGTCTAATAAATACAACAGCATACACTGTACTGTCATATGAACATGTCCATGTCCAAATAAAACACAGTGAGTTAGGGATTTTCAAAGTGTGCAGGGATGCCTTGTATGAAATGCACTTCACTAATTTGAAAAGCTGTCACAAAAATCTTCAGTTCTACAGACACAGTCTGTTTACCTGTCTAAACTATGGTGAAATGAAAAAAAATTAACAATATCTGAATCATCTACTAAAACATATTTGTCCTAGGGGAACACTAACTTTGATTTTTTTCAGAAGCAGGAATAAGTAACTGGATCAGTGTCTGAAATTACGCTCTATTTACCTGACGGACTGTGAAGGATCTGTTAGACACAAAGATTTTTATGGCTGAAAATGGAATGATAAAGTACATTTCTGTCAGATATAAATACTCTTATTCTGTGGGTGGGTGTGTACAAAACATTTTTATTTGCAAACACAAAACTAAAATTTGATTTATTATAAAACTACTAGTTTACCTATCTTCATTTTCTTATCGATTATGGAATTAGGATGCATTCAATGCCCCCAGCAATTTTAACAACAAAAAATTATTTGACTGAAAAGAAGTTCCACCTTGAAGTTACAGCACTCTGTGGTATGTTTTACCCTTACAAACACTAGCACTAACAACAATAGGATCAAAAAGCCAAACCTAAAATGCAAGCTACTTTATTTTTATGACTTGGCCCAGAAACCTCTTTCAATAGACAGTCAGAACATAAGCCCAAAAACATACTAATTCGTGTTCAGTCTCTGAGCAAAGAAAAGGCTCCATGTGTGGTGGCATACATGATAGTTGTCAACATAAATGAAAATGTTCATGAATAAAAAACAGGCTGTATAAAGAGCTAATTATAATATTACTATCAATTGCTAGCTTGCGCTTGCAAATCTTTCATATCATATAAATGCATTGTTTTTGACATTTCTCCGTAGCTAAACATCACATCATTTCACTTTTTCAAAGTAGTTCAAATATGCACGGGATATACTATAAGGAATGCGGTCCAATCTACAGTTACATTGAAAAAGAAAAAAACTATGACATAAATGTGCACTGCCATTAAAATTAATTTAAAACATTAATCAGCTCCCAAGTAAAAAAAAAAAATCTAGACTTCTAACAGCCTCTATACAATGATTTCTTTCTGTATATTCATCCTTTCTATCCAAAACAGCAGTTGAAAACACTTCACCCAATCATGCAATTGAAGACTAAAATAATACATACACCCAAAGCAAAAGTGAAGTTGTGAGTTATTCAACTTGCATCCAGATGTCTTCTTACCATTAGAAACACTGTTTATTTGCTTAAAGCAATCACTTACACTCTTCTAGCACATGAGTTGTAAGAAAAGTTTCAGTAACCAATAAAAAGCACCATTCCTATTTTAATGCTCAAATGGATTCTTCTTCTATTTTAGAAGTGCCATAGAATTTAAGTTTGGAAAATGCCTGCTCAACAGGCAAGAGCCCTAATAAGTAATGTATGGTTAAAAGCAGATCTAGCCAAAGGAAAAATACTAAAAAATCATAGTGGGCAGTTATTCTGGGACATGATAGTCTATCCATTTCTCCACCAGAGAGTCACTTAACATATATAATGCTATTTTAGACTTAGTTTGGTTGAGCAATGACACCATCAAAGAAGAAATGATGGCAGAAAATAACCCTGGTAAACACAAGTAATTTGGTTTAAAGGAAAAAATAAAGCATGCCCTGATAAATTTATTCTCTCATTGATATGACGTATGATTTTCTATGCAGGAGAAATACATCTATAAAGTATTTGATAGTGTGCTGTGTGTGAAACTACTCATTCAGCTGGAGAAGAAGGGGAAGGGGATTTGTACAGACCATGTACTGAATAAGGCACTGGATCTGTTAACAGGAGAACAAATCGCTGTTTAAGGATATCATTAATCAAGTTTCACAAGGATCAAACTTAGGACTGATCTTGTTTAAACACATTAATGACCTTGACACAAACATTAGTTGCATGCAAAGTTTACGTTCGATACAAGAGCAGGAGACATTTTCCTCAAGGAAAGTCATCATCGTCATCATCAATTGGAAGTGACATAGAAGGGGGATCACAATGGGTTAGTCTTCTTCAGAGCAACTCTAAGCCACCAAGACAATGCAACAGGGAAAAGGCAAATGTAATCTACAGATCCTACTGGAAATGTTTCCCTTTGTTTAACAGGATGCATTACATCTGCATATAAGGTATTCATGAAAGCATGTGGAGTACTATGTGCAGCTGTGGTCAGCTAAATTCAGAACAGGTCTAAGATTATCAGAGGAATGGGAACCTCATGTAAATGACGGAGAGAAAATTGATAATGCTTGCTTTAAATAAGTACTGGAGGTAAACACCAATTAGATAAGATACTATTTAATCTACAGGACAAAGCTGCCAGAACCACCAATGAAATAAGCCAGCCATGGAAAAACGTAGGATGGAAATTAGCAGAACATTTTCAACCCAAGGCAGCAGCGAGGTTCTGAGAACAGCCTCCCAATACTAAGTGCAAAACAATCAGCTACTGTTAAAAAAAAACTTAATTAATTTATGAAAGTCATTATACTGTGTAGCTACCAACAATAACTGGCTCTGTACTGAATGCAGAGGAGGGATTACAGTAATTTAGGGATTACCATATAGTTACAAGGAAGCACTACACTTTGTGAATTCAGAAGTACATAAAGGCTATGCAGAAATTCAAAAGGGGGACAAAGAGGTCTCAATCTCATACAAATCAAGTTCCTACATGTTTTGTAAAAACCAATGCTTCCACTGGGGAAAAGGCATGAAGATCTCAACCACCACATGTTCGACTTGGCTGGAGCTAGCCAGCTGACCAGCAGCAGTAGGCTGGCAGGCAGACTCATCATCATGCAAAAAGTCCTCCCGAGCGACAGAATACGATGCTACCTGCTGTTCAGTGCACCATGTCACTGCTTTTTAAAAAATGAGTATAAATTAGGAATCACTGTTGTAAGGAAACAAGACTCAAACTCTTGGGAAACTAGACTTCAGAACTCAACCTCTTGGAAAACTAGACTTCATGAGTTCTGCTCTTCCAAAATAACATGTAATAAAAGTCAAAGTAATACCATGTATAGTTTACCAGTACCACTCATGAGGAGAGCACAGGCAAGGCAGAAGAGGTGGCTGCAGTACTTGTATCACAGCTTGGCAGTAAGTAATTTCAAAATCTGGCCAAGGTACACGTTTTTAAAATAGCACTAATGAGAACACTGGACTTCATTATCCTAATTGGTCAAATGAAGAAAATTAAGAACATTGATTATTTAAAAATGTATGAAAATGTTAATGAAGTTTTCTTACTTGGCATCACAAATAGAAATCTAAAAGAGACAGAAGTAAAATCCAGTTCTCCATCACCAAATCTCCAGGCATGTAAAATGCCTTTAACATAAAGCCATCCCTTGTCCTCCTCCAGTTCCATGTCAGTATCAAGTTTTGCTCCAGAGGAAGGGAATCCCATCACCAGAAGTCTCCTATCCTACCCAACCCTACTGCATCCTCAAGAGCAAGCTTGTCCTTTGCACAGAGCAAGACAAGGCTGGCTGTAAAGGAAAGAGAGCCATTTGGTACACCCATGAGCAGACAACCCTTTGGGGCAGGACAAAGATTCTGAAATGCATTGGCAACCTTCATTCCGACATTTTCTGACTTCAAAGTGTTTCCCATTACAACATTAAGACACTTAATATAGCTGTATGTAATTTCCAATTTCTAACAAAGCAATCAATAAACACGTTAAATTCTGAACTGAATGTACTCATTACATACCCATTACACAAACCTATCTTTGAGCTAACGGAGCTACAGTGAGTATTCACCCCTCAACAGACTAGAAGCTGGGAAGAGGTAAGGCGTTCTGCCATAAGATGTCACAGATACTTGTGCTAAGAGCAGAGAAACAAAAAGACATAGCACCTCTGAATTTCATGCTGTGCCTTGTAAGGAGACAATATAGTGAGTACAGTCTCTTCTGACCCTTCTTCCTAAAATACAGCCACTTTCCCATCCCATCCGGCAGTTCTTCGCATTCTGTTGCTCACTCTGGTTTCTTTTCCCAGTGCCATCCTCCAGTCTTCAAAGCTTTCCATCCTGGTCCAACAGCTCTTTAGCAAGAGGCTTCCAAATGCAACCCCAAAACTTACACCTTTTCATTCGATTCGCACCTCCCTCCTACCCTGGCTTTCGGTCACTCCCACACCCCTACTTCCTTTTATCTCATTTGCAGGGTTAACAGTTCTGGTCCTGGCCAGGGACCCACATCCTATTCGGTTTCCTTCCTTCCTCAACATACAGAGGTACATTTGGATCAGAGGCACTTCCAAATTCCTGTTAGGTCTGCTCAATTCTTACATTTAGTAACAGCTATTTCAAAGAAAAATTCCTTAGCTGCTGTGTATCTCACAGTATTTAGCACTACATTAAATATTTACCACTACACTTTCTTACATTTTGTTTAAAAAATACATCATACAAATACTGAAATTTTAAAATTTGTGTTCTGCACAAATCCAATGCATTTTAATGATTTTTCCCACTAGGAAGAGGACCAAGTAATTATGTAATAGGCTGAAATGAACTAGGCTCAGGAACAAAATACCAATTTAAAAAAAAACAAAAACAAACCAATCCACTGTATAGTTACTTAAGTACCACAGACACAAACACAATTCAGTAAAGGTACTATTTCTTATCAGATACATACAGTAATATTTGTATTAAAGAAAAACTCAATACAAGTCCTTTAGTAGTGTCTAGAAACACACAGAACATACAGTTGTACTTCTAGTGCCTCCACTTATCCGATGAAATCTTCTCTTTACACAAGCAAAGGACAAAAAATGGGAACCTAAACAGAGCTGATGAACACAGTAAAGGTAACAAACACTGCATCTTTCCTAGAAAGAGAAATTTCTCTCAGAAAAAGACGCAGTTGATAGTTTCTCTAGCTTGTTCATATAGTTATTGTGTGCTGTACTTTTGGTACATACCTGTGGAGCATGCAACAAGAAATATCAAGAGTGCAGGAGACTTGATATGACTTAATATTCTAGTTGTAGCTGCACATGTCCTCTTTTTGCTATTTACCACAAAGAAACCACAACTATACATTACATATCAATCAGAAAGAGGATACATTTTTTTAATGTTTTAGTGAAAATAACGTGAAGCATGGAACTTTACAGTGATGAGTTGCCTAAAACAGAAGCATTTCCCCAGCTCTATAGCAGTTGTGAAATACTACATAATAATCCTTTACGGAGCAAGCACTTACTGAATTTGTGCAAAACTTGTATGCTGCAATTTTCAGAAAAGCACCACATTACAAATGCATTCCATTCATTCAGAAGCAACCCAGATTCAGTACTATAGAAGCTGAAGGTACTGCTCAATGCAATGATTCATAGTTTCCCTAATAGAAAGATTCAGCAGTTTTCAGTCGAGACCTTTATTCCCTCTCTGAATAAATGATGCCTGAAATTTTTATTCTTGTTCTAATGGAATTTCAATGGCCTTCACTGCAAATCTACTGGAAATTTTCGCATATTAAGTGGAAAAAATTAAATGATGTTAACCACATTTTAATGTGATTAAGGCTGACAGGGTCATTATTTCTGCTAATCACTCAGTTTAAAGAGCTCAAACAAAACTTTGTAACAGCCAATGTTTTTTCTGTTTTTCTGTATGTCTACTGTAGTTGAGAATTAAAGCCACTACAGAATATGGAACACAGTATACATCATAAAGAGGATATATCAAGTCTTTTCTGCAATTTGTACATGGATTCTATTATAATTAATCTCAAGATTAAAAAAAAGGAGGGGAAATCAATCTTACAATATATATATACCCCTTTACTACTTTTGTCTTCCTCAATCAAAAGACAAAACAGAACAAGAGAATATATCTCTCTTCCTGTAGCTCCTATTTGCCAGTGAAAAAGAGAAAATATTTCTGCACGTCTTTACCATGTACCAAAGGGTATGTGTAATTGCTGCAAATAATTTCTTAGAAAGTGTCTGTTGGGCTCTGCAATATGGAGTTTTGCTTGTTACCATTTAGGTCGGCGTAAGCTGGAAAATGGGCATAAAAAAGTGGAACAGAGGCAAGTGGCAATGATGAAGAGCAAACAGCATGTAGTTTTCACAGTGTCTTGTAGTTTCCTCTCATGGAGGATCAACAATAGAACAGAAAATTAAGGAGACTGCTGCTATGGTCACTGGCTCAGCTTGAGAGCCACAGCCTTACAGCCAGCCCTTGCTCAAAGGTCTGCCACCACCAGCAGCACTGAATCCCAATGGAGCAACTCCCCAAGATCAATAACAGAACACAGAAGCCTCGAGGGTGATCGAAGAGGGTGGAAGGACTTAAATTAAAAAACAGACATAAGTTTGTCTCATTTGCACTACCAGAGGAGGGGGGATGTTGTCTGTGGGATTTATTTTTTGTTTCTTTCTGGGTGGGAGGAGGCTGTTCAGAGTTTTTGTTTGGCTTAGGTTTTAGGCTTCTTGCAGGATTAGCGTTTTCTCTAAAGACCATCACCATAATGCTTATTGCCTGCTTAATAATTAATACCACCTTCTGTGGATCTTCAGTTCTGGGGGACCTGTACCTCTCATGCCATGTTCCCTCTCTCCTCAGAAACCCCAAACTTAGATGATTAAAAAAATGGGGGGGAGCACTTCCGCATCCAAATTAATTTTTCTACATAAGTAACTGTGTTTATACTTAAGTTACTTTAGAAGAGAATGAAAGTGCAGACAGACTGATTCACATTGATCATTCCCATCTGGTTTAATAGATACATTTCAACCTTACTGAATCACTAAAAATAAAAACTATATTACAGCAGCTTCTTGAATTACAAAAAAAAAAATTTAAAAAATAGTAAATTAGATCGTTAGCTTCTTAACCTTAAGGTACATGAAATATATCTGAAAAATATTTTATTTCCTTCCCATTCCTTGGCAAAGTATTCAATCACATACACAGATTTTTAGATCTACTTCATGATTACAACAAAAAATGCTGAGAAAAAAAGACGGTAATTAATCATACACAAGTCTTTTCATATAAGACTTTACTTCTACCTTCACATCTAGCATGTACTGCTAACTCTGTATTTCAACAGCCAGCAGCTTTTTTTCCTAAAGAACATTTGCTTCCCGCCTGAATACTTTCCATAACAAGAAAAAAAAGTCCAACGACATTAGATCATTTACTATCAAGGAACAAACTACGTTAACATCAGTATCACATTACAGATGTAGTTTGTGATGTTCTCAAAAAGAAACATTATTGGTATTGTTGGACTTTCCAGTTTTAGTGTGAAGCCACGCACTAGTGCATCTTACTAACAACCTCACTGAATTCTTGTGCTCATCTAAGAAAGGACCCTGCTGAATGTCCTAATGCATCTTATTGTGAATCTTCAGCAAATAAAACTTCATGTATGAGCTCATGATGTGCTTTGCCGCTGGAAAGTCACAGGCTCTGTGGGAAGCTTTTTATCTTCCCAGCAGTCAGTTCTCTGAGAACATCAGTGCAGCTACTGTAGTTACCTGTAGATTACTTGTATTTTCTCACATCTGTGTCCAGCAATCTAAACCATGATGATAAAGGGTCATTAGGTTTTGAGTGAGGAAGGGGATGGACTAGACAATTTGCTCTGATAAGCTCCTTGTTGTGAGCGCCGGTTTAGAATGTGAAATGCGGGGTTATGCACATCCTCAACTCAAAAAACAGTGCTCTCAGAGCACCAATTAAAAATCATACTCAGCCCATCTTAAACTACAAAAACACATCTTACCTGAGATCTTTATAATTAATAATATTGCAATAAAGTAATTCTGTCATGGTAAGAAGGACATGAACTGTCTATTAGCCACAAAAGAATTCAGGTACAATTACTAAGATAACTGCTGTTTGGAGCACAGCAAAGCAATTTCCCACAGTGGGACTTACAGTTCAATTTACCAGTTGGGCAAATATTTTGTGCTCTGTAGTGGTCTACAGAGTTAACAGTTACCTGTAACATTTGAGCAGTGTTATACTTGGAGAAAACTTTCTTCAACCCAAACAGGTGTTTCAGCTTTATCTGCTCCCATGAATACACATTTTTTTTCCAACCCCGTTCTAAGAACTATTTTAAGGCTTTTCAATTAACATTAAATGCAAATTTCTCAAAAAGCCAATGGCTCTATTTTTCCATTCCAAGCTACTCACAATGAGGTCTTGTAAGTTACAGGCTACTTGGAAGAGGGATGAGAATAAGCACAATGTCACCTATAAAATTATCTGAGTCCTCAAGTAACTTGATGAGGTGGTAACAGGCTCTTTTTCCTTATGGGGTATTCTTAATTCAGTAAAATAATAAAACAGGTCACATGAGTTAGACAACACTGTCACAAATGGAGAGATACGTACCCACAAATGGAAGAAGGCTGTGTTTTCATATGCAGCAAAACCAGATTATACCATGAATACAGTATACAGTGAGAATGTTCCACTGACATGGTCAGTGATAGAGCTGTTAAGAATCCTTTAAAATATTTCTAGTGAAATTTTGTGGCAAACTCCAGAGTATCATGGTATTATGTTAGGCAATAGACAAATACATGGAAAGACAAAGGAGCCATTGAATATTTCTTGGTCAACACACAAGTCATCACAAGAAATTCAGAGACTTAAGAGTATGAAGAATGTAACTACTACACTTCCCTCTTCTCAAAATTAAAGATTAAAATAATTACTATTCATCAGCTTAGATAGTTCAAAAGGGTTATTCTCCATTGCCCTTGCAGAGATGATGATATCCTGCTATGTTGCTTTTGAGTCTTAATTTCAAGTCAGTGAAGAAAAACAGAAGACGCACTTTATACAAAAAAATAGGTCTATTTCCAAAGTAGAATAATAGTAACAATGCATGCTCATAATGGGTTTTCCACCAAGATTCAAAGGCAGCATTTGAAAAATAGCTTTTTAATTTTATCAGTCACTTTGATTTTATACATATACATCTCCTGCTTCTGACTTCTGCAAGAGGACTAGCTATATACACCATACTTGTATTTTTTTTTTTTTATTACTACATGGCCTTTAATGAAAATGCAACATTTTGAGAACTAACATTAACAGTCTGCATCATCAGAGAAAATGAATCCTTAATAATTATTCATACACCAAGTAACTGTAAACCCAAATCATTTCAGAAGACCTGAATGTGTCAAGAACTTTGACAATTATGACTGGAGCCAGGAAACTGTAGCACTGCAGAATTTCTTATGAATTTTTCTAGTTACTTTTTATAAATGCTGTCCTAGATGACAGCTTAATGTGTACCACATGCAATATTTATTCTTCTTCAGTGTCAGACTGTCTAGCCATCCAAGGGAATACAAAGAATGTCACTTATTAGGATAAAAGCACAAGGAAGGTAATCAAGGACATATGTAACATCAGCCAATCATGCCCTATTTCAACATCCTATTCCATTCATAACAGTTCAACAATTATTTGCTTACTGATAACTTGCTTTCAGGCTGTTTGTGTTCCCCATAATGGTGGTTTGCATTCATTTTGCTCTTTAGAATTGGACACTTGCTGTGCCGTGCATGTTTGTCAAAACTTTGTATCTTCTGTCAGAAATAGCTTTAGCATATCAAATAATTTGTTTGTCAGAAATCACTAATAGAACAATCTAGTTACCTTCTGTGTCAATAGGATACTAACATAACTAGAAATCAGAAACAAAAGGCTGTCACACAACGACACACTACTGCAAGACCAGGCAGCAAAAACCATGTTTCTGTTTAATATACTTTGAGCATACAGCTGAATCTTTATGGAAGACCTAATACAGAAATTAGACTTTGACCGGAATGGAAAAGTATTTCAGAAATATGCTGTCTAAGCACAAAGACATTAACCTTGCTTTTTAAGCTTGAATAACTAAATTCCTTACTAGTCCTCCATGTCTCTTTACAACATTTTATTTATTTATTTATTTAACCAAAGGTCTATATCGAATACTTGCAGACATCTTATCTGCTGATTCCAGTCTATCTGATGGATCGAGTTATGAAAAAGCATTAATTCACAAAGACAAGTAGAGACAGGCAGATAGAGGGAGCCAAAGACAAACATTTATCCTCCATAAAGTTATTTTAATAATAATAATAATAATAATAATAATAATATCCTATGGGAAACTGAACACGCATGCACATGCATGCACACTTCATTAATCTGAGTATCCTGGAACATAAAGATTTTATTAAATAAAACCAGGTATGGATTTAATGAGCCTCTGAAATAAAACATAAGCTGGAAGAACCATCACGTTTTAGATCGACAACATTGTGCAGGTTTTCAAAGTATTAGGTGTAAGAATTTTTTTTTAATAAAAGACATTTGTTTGAATTTAAATACATTTTCACTTCAGAAGCGTGACACTACCAGTGCACGAGAACAAGAGTAAGACTTGATATTGAATCTGATTAATGTATTTTCATTGTTCATCTCAACAAAGTACAAAACCAGCACATGCACTTACTCTTTCAAATATTTATCTTCTAAACATCTCTTCAGGCTTTAGACACTATTGCCAGAGCACAGTAAATCCCAAACATTATTTTATTTAACTTCTCTCCCAATTAACAATAATTAAGGTCAAGTATTGGTAATAAAGGATAATAAGATACCTATACCAAATGTCTCATTTGACAGTTCTTCCATTAAACATATATAACCTACAAACTTTTCACTCCAATTTAAACACGAAGAAGCATCTACTCCTGGTTTCAAAACAAGGATACATAGTTCTATTCATTGTAAAACTAGTGACTATCAACATTTGAACATTAGTCATTAGTATTAGTCATTAGAAGAAACTCAATTTGTGAAAATCAAATACTCTGCCAAAACTTTAGAAGGTAAGTAATCTTTTGTGGGAAAAAAAAGCAGTTAAATGAAAACATATTTCCATATACTTAATACATAAAATTGAGCTGTAAATAACCATAAAATTAAAAGGAAAAGTATTTAAAAAAAAAATAAAATGCATCAGATTTTCAAAATAATCATCAATGAAAAAATGAGTCTGTCAATTGTGAAACAAAGAATTTACTTCAGAGCAAAAGTAAACTTGAGAAATGAGTGCCAAAGCCACAGCAGCCTTTATTTCCAATTGTATAAAAGAATTTTCCTTCTTAAACTTTATTTTTCTATTTATAATAAATAATTTTTGATTGGCTGATGTTCCCATTTAGCCCCTATTTGTAGAAAACGGAACAATAATCCATAAAATATTCCCCCAGAGAATGGAGATGCTGCAGACCATTCATGAAGATCAATTTCAAAATGAGTAGTGTTCCCAGACCCCATAAATATCTTAAACATCAACTGCAGTGAGATAAAGAATGGTAGGTGAAATAAAATTAACTTCAACTATAAGAACTTAAAGAGATTAACAGAACTCCGTAGCATGTGACAGCAAGAAATGTTTCAAGATATGATCCAGACAGACAAATTCAATAAGCAGAATTTTAGAGGTACATACAGGTACTTATTTGCAAATCAGATACACCAATACTGAGTAACGCATTATGGAAGGAAAGTTACTTACTTAATTTGGACATTAAGAGATACTATTATAGTGATACTGACTGCAATGCCCAATCCAAATTTCCCCACATGGATGTTTTTGCAAAAGCAATACGAGTAATTTTCTTCTTATTTCAGAATAGGAGACAATAATATCAAAGGGTTTTTTGCTTAAAACAACTCTAAAATGAAAGCTCATCTGCCAGTTATTACAACTGTTTATGTGACTACCATGAGAATGAAAGACCGTCTTTCCTCTCAAAAACCACCGGTTACAAGCAACAAGGAGGTATCAGATCCTAACACAGAGAAGGAGCTACTCGCATTGCTCTCATCACACCAAATGAGACCACAGCCACTCACCTCTCTACAGTCATTCAACAGCCTTCCTCTCCATCTTCCAAATTCTCAATAGGACCCACACAAAAATAAATGGTGGTTTTTAAATGCCATGCCAGATATAATAATAACGACCCAACAGATGTTAAAAGCTGGGGACGCATACCCATAGTATCTATTTTTCCCTTGATTTGAAAGAGTAATTTATTTGCTTTATGGACAATGCATAACTTCTGCTTGTATGTTGTCTAGTTGACAGAGACAGGCTAACAATGCTCATTCATTCTGAAAGGCACATGGCTCAATAAATTAATAAGTAATGATAAATAACTTCATACACAGTAACTTAAGAATAAGAATAGTTCCTACTACTATCAAGAATAATCTCTTGCACAATTCTCATTAGCTGATTTGTAAAGCAAAAAAGGGCAACCCCCCCCTTTATTTAAAAAAAGATAAAATCCTACTTTCTAGGATAAGACCATTAATAAATTAAGCTCAAACCAAACCATGGCATATGTAGATCAGTCTCTACCCCCTCTCCCTGTCAAAATTCTCCTGAGGTTCAAATATGCAGAAAAAGGTAACTTGATTCAGCTACAGCATATTAGCAGATAGCATTTTAACTGCAGTGAGAGAAGCGTAACTGGACCTTTGTAACTTGCATCACAGAGGAGATAGAAAATATTTTCTAAGTCAACAATAAACAGAAAAATGCAGCAGAACAGACCTCACCTTCTCCAAGCAGATTTAGACACTCATTTTCAATCAAAGAATAATCTTTATGCCTGGGAAATTTAATCTAGTAGACTATTTCACCTTACTTCCTTCTCTTTCATCAATATTATTACATCCAAAAATCACTGCAGTGAAGGTGGCTGTGCTTGTAATATGCACGTCACAAAAGACTAAGGAAACAAAAGTGTTCTACTTCTTCATTAGTAACGATGTTTCTCATCAGGAACTTGAAATGTGAAAGGGATTTTGACACAAACATCTACAGGCTTACATGCTCAAACTGCTTTACTCTATCTAAATGATTAAGAGTGAAACCACTAGTGAACTATTTACCATTGGCAGTAGGGTTTGAAATCTGCATCTGAGGTAATGATATTGTAGAGAGATGACAGCACTGATATGGTGGTTAGTACCCTAGTCTCCTCCAAAATCCCTGATGACCTGTTGATGGGGTTGCGTTGATGATGCTCAGGACTAACAACCCTGAACTGGAACATACTGTAAATTACAGAATCTGGTCCTCAATATAAAAGCTGCGTTCTTAAGTTGCTTACCCTTCCCCTTTCTTCCGTTCTGTAACAAAGACAAGTGAGAAAAATGTTGTTTCTCCTTCACTTTTTCCATTTCAGTGTTTAAGACTTCACCGGCTCAGGGTACTATGAGAGAGAGATGCCTATTCTCCAAAATAGAAGCTAGTCTGAATCGAAAAACATAAGCCATAAAAAGCAAGATGAGACACTGAAGCTAAAAATCTCACTTTAGAGTATCAAAAAAAGATATCAAGCTACTGAAAATTCCCAGACTTGTTTAGTTGCCAGTAAAACTAATATAGGTTGCTTGACCATACATTGTCAAAAGCTATGCTCTAACCTAGAATAAATAAGAGGGAAGCATTCTAAAAAAGAATTGATTCAAAGAACTAGAAATCTGCATTCAGGCAAGCAAGCAGCACATTGCTTAGCCAGCTAAGTCTGTGACAGTGGCATTCAGTGAAGGACCACAGCAACATACACTTAAATCACTCCAAGCACACTTGGAAAGCCTTTGAAAAAGAGGACTGACAGAACACATTTGCAGACATCATTCAGGAGATAAATCACTGCTACAATTCCATAAAAAAATATGCAATTACTAGACAATATCAATATTTTTATTGGGTAACTTGATTTTAAAGTAGAGAACATTTCCCAAAAACATTTTGTTTGTGATTTCACCAGCACTAACACTTGTAGAGAAACGATAAGGAAAACTGAGGCATAAAGCACAAGCTTCCCAAACATTGGAAAGTAAGTGGCAGAAAATTGAAATAAGCCCTTTACCCACCATACTGGGAAGAAAGAAGAGCAGTTATTTATTAGTCTCTGCTTTCTCCGTATCACAGATATTTCGCAGTAACGAAATCTATGCTCAGATACATCTCTGCATCTCAGGTTTGTTTCTGAGCAGTGTAAGCATTTCTCAATTTTAAACAGACTTACGTTTGAAAAGGATGTCGTGCCTCATGATGCATCAAGAGTCCAAACATGATGCATTGGAATGATTTTGCCACAAAGTTTACATCATTGTCCTTGACAATGTCACCACATACCATTTTTCTGTGGAAGTCCCTCTCTTCACTGCTCATGTTATCTATACACTGAATGAAGCAAAGTTGTGTACTTAATTGATTTGAAATCTAGTGCCACATTATTCTCTCCCCTAGTACTATGTATCTTAAGTAGCATGTGCTTATAAAGGTGACAAAAATATTTATTGAAAAGTCCCAATTCCAATGAAGATCAGGAAGAAACAAAGTTTCTAAAGTGTTCAGACAGCATATACAAATAAAGATGCCCCTTCTTACCCGGCACAGGTTTGGATAACTTTGTAAGTAATTAAGTTTTTGCTTGTTGAAAGCTAGCACCGATTGCTTTAGATTTTGCTTATGAAAATCCAAGTGTTTGAATAAAATATCACACAAATTACTTGATTCTCCGAACTGCCATGGCAGTTAGCAGGTAGCAATTCATAAGACTACACAAGCCGACTACAAAACTGGTGCAGTATCCGAACTCAAAGCTGTGGTTATTCAACGTTACAACTGCACCCTCAGAGCTGTGTATAAACAGCTCAGAAATTATGGTGATGACAGTCAAAAAAAATGAAAACACCGAGAAAGCATCTGGAGAGAGAAGAAGAAAAGGAACAGAAGATGGGAAGCAAAGCTGAATTGTTCAAAAGGAGGTTTGGTATGACATGCAGCTGGTATGACAGGGATCATACACACAGCAATGAAGCTGAAAAGTCACTTATAGCTGCTTTCACTCAGCACGGCCTTACTGATATGAAGTGTTAATACATAGTTCTTTTGCGTTACTCTGATAGTATACTCAGCTTGATGCACACGGATGCTCTCAGAGAATACAAGAGGCTCGCTGGGGCATGGCTGTGTTGGGCTGGTGTTTGGTGTTGTGGTATGCCGGGCTGTCATGTAGCACTCACAACATTCTGCAGAAACTGTTCTTCATTACTCCGGTCATCCTGCTCTCTACAGTCTGCAGCCTTTGATGAGTTGTAAGAACAGCTTGAAGCTACCTTTGTCTGCCCAGGACAGGCCTTCCCAAAAACCAGAGGTTCCCCTCCACCAACACCCCCCCCTCCTTTTTACCAGTTTCAAGACTCAATATATCCTAAGTAAATTACTGAGGCTTTATTTCCTGACTTTGCAACCTACACTTTAGCTATTTATAAGTGCCATGTTGTAATCAGGTGGACTGAAATTTTTGAAAACATCTTCACCATACAGCATTGCCCATTTTTAAAACATCCCAGAAACATTTTATTGGAAAAATTATACTGTGCTAATGCTTAGGAGCCAAGACTTTACGTTTAGCACAGAGCAAACTCAGCATCAGAGCTAAACCATCGCACTTGTGTGAAAGTCCATCCAAACCAGAAATTCATGTCCTCAGCAGCAAAACTGCTTGAATTTACCACTGAGGAGTCTCAGCGATTTAATCTCTTTCTATAATCCACAGCACCTGCGTGCAAGCAGAGCACTGGAGTGAAGCTAGACTTTTCCTGGAAGGTGTGTTTGTGTCTGAGGCAAGGTTACACACTGGAGCTGAGAGCAGGCACCCATCTTCCCTATGCTTAGAGACATGTCCCCAACACCTGCTGTTACCCAAACAATATGCATTCACATTCAAACAGACGGGGGACTCCAGAAGGGGAGGCAAAGGAAAGCAAAGCAAAGCAGGAAGTCTGGTGAAAGAAATCATCCAGACCAAAGGACTGGACTGGAACTAAGCCAGCAAGAATGGAATGAAATCAGAGAAGAGGGGGAGAATCTGGCAAAGACCCACGGAGAACATGTCAGCTAGAAAAAGGGTGGGGAAAAAAGTTTGGGACAGACAACAACTGAATGAGAAGTCACTGGAATTGGTAAGACAGAAGACTACAAGAAGTCAACTGGCAATGTCAGGCAAAGGTGCTGGAAAGAAAAGAGTGCCATTAGGTTGATGGATGATAAATTAATTTGTATTCATTAATTAATTTGTATAATTTATTAAGCAAACAGCATGCACTATCCCCTACTACAGTAGGTAAGTGCTCTATGGAAAACATATGCCAACCTCTAGTTAAAACAACCTGAGCTGTAAGATACTCTCTCTCAATCAGGCAGTAAAGGTGCAACAGGAAGCCCAAATTCTGGATCTTGTTAACTTTGAGTATCTGACTTCACAACCTGTGTGTGCAAAACTCCATTTATACACAGATAATATAAATAATTTTAATATTTTTAAAAATATTTCAGTTGCAAGGCAGGAACAAGAAGTGCAACATATTTAAAAAATTGCTATTTTCCAAATCTGTCAGCATAGAAGACAGCCTTAAAATCATTAAGCAGCTATGTCAAGAAAACACCTCAATACCACGATGGCATTACAACTTGTAATTATGATTTAATCTGCACCAAACATTCTCAAATATATTTATAAGAATAAAATTTACCTGCCTAAACATCCATGACTGTATGACCTACAGTATATTTAAATATTCACTTAATGTAATTCAGAAAACAAATGTAATTCAGAAGCTGAAGGTAGTGAAAACTGCATTCTGCCCTCACTCGGGTATCTTGCTACATGACTAATACGCTGGTATTTGCAAATAACTATTTGCTCTAAGTGATGTCATTCTGTTTGCCTCTGCACTGCAGAGGTTCATTAACAGCAGCATCCCTTCTTTTAGAAGAGGAAAGACTTTTAGATATTTGGTCCAAATGGGAATTTTTTTGGTTTCAGCAAAATTTGCAAAGTTCATCTATTTCAGACAGCATTTGAAAAGGGCTGAAACTTGGGCAGTGAAAGGAGATTGTGTTTTTGTGGGACTAAGATGGAGACGTTTCACACTTTTATTGAGTCACCATATTTCTAGTTGTAAAAGAGATGGAGCTGGCCTGCAGCTGTTCTTTCCCTTAACTTTATTTCCTGTGAATTTATTTACTAAGATTCTTAAATATACATACCCTTATACTGCTTGCTAAATCAAGTTTTCCTTCAAGGTATGTCACGTTAATATTACCATTTCCATTAATCTTTGTTTCTTTTGGTTTTTAAAATGTCTATTTGAAAGGTCCAAACCAAAATGCAGGTTAAATGCTAAGGAAGAAATTTCACTCTAATTTTTTTTTACATAGAGATCAAATATTTATTGCTAACCAATTTAAGAAGAGTCTGTACAAAAATAGTTATCTCCATGACTTCTCTAAAATCAGACATTATTTAAGGGTGGAAGGGAAGGTTTGGGAGCATAGGGTTTTTTTTGTTTTTAAGTTTCTTTTAAGTTTTCTTTTCTTGTTTTTAACAGGTGTACTGAAGCCATGAAAACCTTCTGGATAGCATCTCTTCTGTCACCATCCACTTGCTCTACCAGCACGTGACATCGCCTTGCTCTTTTGCTAAGACAGTGAACACACAACTATTAGATCTATTCTACTACTGGGCACGTAGCCACAGAAATACAACCAAGAACATCAGGTCTCCGTTTACCACCAGATAACAACTTTCTTTCCTAACTAGTTTAAAAGTGAAAGACTGAGTGAAGCAGGTTAATTCATACTCAAGCCTGTTGAGTCTTCCTTGTACTTTACCCTTGATATTTCTTTCTTCATGTCAGATTTCCCCACCCACCCTTTTTTTTTTTTTTTTTTAAATATTTGGAACATCTGAAGCAATGTGGAAAAGATGAATAGAGAAGGATTACTCACTCTCATACTACAAGATCTAAGGAGCATCAAATGAAATTATGATGTGGCAGATCCAAAACAAGCATAAGGAAGTACTTCTCCATATAGCACATAGTTAAACTGTGGAAGTCCCTGCTCCAGGATATTGGGATGCCAAAAGTATACTTGGGTTCAAAAGGCCAATGGCTAAATTCATAGAATAAAAATCAGTAAAAAATTTTTAACCACAAGTATATCATATCTGGCTTAGTCAGTTCTACAATAACAGATTGCAAGAAGATGGACACATACACTCTGCTTGCTTAATCTGTTCCTATAATCTTCCCTGGACATCTGTTAGTGGCCTGTCAGAAACACGATACCAGAAAAGACAGACCCTTAATCTGACCTAATTATGCCTCTTGTAGCTTAAGAACATTAAAAATACTATAAAAATTAACGGGGAAAAGGTTATTTATTATGACATATATGCCACCTTTCTAAATACACAGCAATAAGATACTTCAAGAGAGGTACTCAATCCCATCAACACCCAACCTATTTTTGTTAACAGAATGTCTACCATAACATTTTGAGAAACAACCCCTTGAAAATAATGTTAACACACATTTGGATACTCAACAAGTCTGAATTATATTAGAGAAAACAATGTTCAAAAACCTGTATCAAGTCTCAGACGACTTAGTTATGACACTATAGATATTAGAAAATCTTCAGCTGCATAGTCAGCTCTTTAAATTACAGTCTATGCATAGGATGAAAAAATTCACTTTTTTAGACCTGAGAAGTTGAGTCAAAAGACCAGTCTATGCAGCTTTGACACACACAGTATTCCTGGTGCTCACTGCAAAGAATAAGTCCAAAATACTGAACCAAACAGTATGCTAAGCATGGTCCACTACATCCACTCATTAATTAGCTCAATATATTTCATTATTGGAATCCATATTATGACCCGCTAAAAGCACCCTCTTTAGCAAGACTAAAATGTAAACCTTTAATTAGGTGAAGGGCTGATAAGTCTCATGTGCTGGATTTATGTGACATCCTGTAACTCAGAAAGCAGTTTTAACTGAAAATTAACAGGCTTATTTAGAATACTTTCATGGTAAAACTCGAATACATGTATACCATGCTAAGGTACTAGAGCCATATAAAAAACATTAGGAATTATTAAAAGAAGGGCTTAAGTATTCGTCCAGAGCACAGCAATAATATGTAGTAAGAATGGTTTCAGTGGATTCCCCCATACAACATCATGATTACTGTCATATGATCATAACACAAGTGCGACTAACACAGCTGCCATGTCAGCTTCTCTTCAGGGGCTAGGTCTTAATCATAAATCAACTGAATGACTAATTCAACGTTGTTAAAACCAGCAAGTAACTGCTTGGAGCCATTCCAGTTTTTACATCTTTCAAAAGGTCAATACACCTACTCAAACACACAATAGTCCTATCTTTCACAGTGTTTTCTTCTTTTCTGGGATTGAAAAATAACATGTTAGCACTTAAATGTAAGTGTGTTTTAACTAACAATTAAAATGTTCGTTAATTCTGAAAGAGTGACCTGGTAAAACAAAGACAATTTTAGTTTTCCCCTCTACCCACAATCAAAAAGCCTCTCCTCTCCTTTGCTGTTTTGAATACTTTTATAGTCGCAAAAGTCTTATGAAAACGCTTTACTGCTGAGCGTTTCCTGCATTAACCTTACTTTTGTTATAGTAATATTACGAATTAAGCTCAGAAATAAAGTTTTTCAAGTTGAATGACTAGTCTAAATGTGGCTTGCATTTCAAATATGAACCTCTACCCCTCAAAATAATAACAAAAATCACAAATTAAGTGGCATCTAACAGTAAAATATAGTCTAATCATTTACATCTGCTTGCACCACACAAATGACAAAAGCCTACCGTTAGCATCCTTCATAGAAAACGTTTATTCTGCACTTAAATATAAAAGCTATGTTACATAAACAGAGGATTTAAAGCTATGGCAGAGTGGCTGAATGAAAGAAAATGGCAATCTTTCTGGTTCTAGTAGATGCCTTTCCCTATCACACAATGTTTCCCACTCATAAATACATGACAAATACTTCCTCAATCATTTTTTACGAGCAGGGATGCACAGGGGGTAGTCAATGGCTAGCTTGAGGGAAAATAGGAACAGCAGGAGGCAGAAACTGTACTGAAAATGGCTATGTGGTAAATTCTCTTCTGGAACATCACTCAGCTACCCAGGCTTTGATCTTTCAGCTACAATTACACTCACATCCATGAGATCTGGGTATACTTTTTAAAAACTAAATCATTAATTGTAATAGAAACAGTTAAGCCATTTCATTATATAGCTCCTCAACCCAAACATCTGATTTTTTTTCAAATTAAAAATCGCAATTTATACAAAGATTTGCTTTCAATTGGGTTTAACTATGTCATCATCACAACTAGTCTCACAAAAAACGTGGGGTGACTGGCGACAGCTAAATCACAGACTGGCGTCTCCTAAGTAGCCTGTCTACCATTAGGGTCTGGGAAATGGTATTTACTGTACAATTAGAGCCAGTGAGCTCTACCTGTAATCATCCAAATACAGGTGCGAGGATCTTTTTTTGGACAGGGAAACTGACTCATCCATTTTCACATAAACTTCCGTGTCTGTACTGTTACAGCAAACCTTAGGAAACCTCAAGGTTTCCTTGTACTTCTTGTACTTCGGAAAAAATGTCACCTGGCAATAGCAGAGCAAATACCTGATTTTAAAGACTTCCTTGGGTAGAACCACTTTTAATGTTTAAATCGTCATACCCAAAAAACATTCAAAGAAGAAACAAATTAATTTAAAATTATAAAATTTGGCCAAATACAAAAAGCTTACATTATTACATTGGTCATCAAGTTTATTCCAAAGTCTGTGTTTTGGGCTGAGAGAGTTTGCTATTAAATAGGTTAAATTTTGTTCTTCAATACTAACACAAAATGTCTTGGAGTATCAAAAGGACAGTTTTAGTTGCAGTAATTTCACAGAATTTATTCTAATGATTTATTGGAGTTAACCATCTGACATTAATTATTGTTTTGGCTTCCAGTCTATGAATGTTTATTTTTCAGTTTAAAGCCTTCTCACTCTTTGATATCATATGGAAATGAGAATTTTTAATGGAAAATTGAAACCATGTGCATCTAAGTACTTAATGAAGTACAGGGAGAAACAGAGGGTGTACTTTAGGAGAATTCAGATATTCCGCTTTAGATACTTTTGATTTGTTTGGATGAGTTACATGCATATATCTGTTCACAAACATACATTTATACATCGTCAAAGTATCTCACAAGTACAGTGTTTAAAGATCTGAAGACTAAGAAAAGATTTGTCATTTGGGTGGCTTTTTTAAAATAAGTATAGTGCTATAGATTTTTCTTCATCATATACTACTTAATCTGTTCCCTCCTCCACAAACCAAGTATTTATCCCACCTAGAGCTTCCAATGACATGCTAAATGCTGTACTTCTCAACAGCGGATTCCCACCATATGTCTACCATGTTAGGACTGGATCTTCATCCAGTTCATTGAACGTCTGATAGATTGATTTTGTAACCATCACGTACTTAAGCCATAATATTGATGTCAGGAATACTTGACTAAAACCTGCACTGTTCATGGCATTAAAGCCCATCAAAACAGGCCTGTAAACCATAAGCAAAGTGCAAGCAGTGGCAAGGAAGCCAGGCACCCAACCGCAAACAGAAGAGTACTGTTGAAGTGTGCAATTTTGCCACAGTTTGAAAGATTTCTGTGCAACTCACTCAGCTTTAGTCCTCTGGCATTCAATTCATTCCTTTGGAATGAAAAAGATGTTGTTCAGACAATCAGCATTATATGACATGATAAAACCATATGTTTATTTAAATCAGGGACTTCTAAATCCAATCTATTTTCTTCACAGTTAATGGATTCATGTAAAAACGTAAGGAAGGAAAGCATATTCTTTTCTATTCTGCACTTTCATTCAGAGTTTCACCATATGCATTGTACTCAAGCAGCATGTCAATGGGAGCATAACAAGTAACAAAAGTGCAACATTAGTTTTTATTCCTATTTTAATTAATATCCTTGGTGATCTTAATGCGCAAGGAATTATTCACCACTGAAAAATGTGAAATAGAAACATAAATTTAGATATTTAACCTGAACATACTCACCACTTGTTTTTCTTTCTAATGTAGTCTTTTTCAGAGAGGTTAACCAAGTAGATCATCGGTTTTGAAGTAAAAAACAAATGTTTGTTCAAAACATCAATCTAGAAGTGAAAATACAGGAGGAGAATTTTAAAAACAAGTCATACCAACTTGAATTAATTTTATGACCATTTTCCTCATGGCATGTCTGAGAAGGCAACAGAATTAAAGTATAATATATAGATCACTGATAAACACAGAATTGGCTGATAAATTTAACATTCAATACACTATGAATATGAAATCTTACCAAAAAAAACCTTTAAAAAAAAAGACAGTAACAGGTAGCAAAATTAAAAGTCAATTCATGGGATAATATTTATAGCCTACCTCTTTGTCATTCCAATCATGATAGAAGCGGACAGCTTTCTTTTCATCTATTACCCATGTCTTGATTTTGCACATTACGTCCTACGCAAGATCAAGAAAAAACAAAGTCAAAAACTCAGCTGGATATCAGACCATTCTCTTCCATAAACAAGGCATGTATATATTAAGACTCAAAACATACACAAATTAAAAATTAGATAATACCTTTTAAAAACAAATTTCTACTCTCCCACAAAAATAGAAACTGCTGCTTTAAAAGTCACTAAAGAGCAGTATCGATTATTAAAGCGATACAAATCCCATAATTAGGAAATTAAATACACAACACTCAAGTATCATCTCTCACCACCACAAAAATTAGCAGGGCTCATAAAATATATGTAAAAATCAGGACATTTTCCATTGCTTTTCAAACTCAGTAAGACACGACATTTCAGCATCCAGCGGGAGAGACCACATACAATATAAACATGCCATTAAGAAGAGGGAATGGGTGGGAAAAAACACAGCAAATATCTTTTTTTTTTTAAATTGTGAGCAAAAGAAATTGAGCCTATTATTGATGATCCACCCTTCAAGAAATTAATTCAAATGGCCAAAGCCCTTTTTATTCCGCATTAATTTTTCGCCAACACCTTCTCCCTCCCCCCCAAAATGAAACCTGCCAAAGCCTCCATTACACAATGGCAAGAGCCTTGCACTGGTGACCTCCAACCAGCTGCATTCACTTTCAGAACATCTCTCTCGGCAGGAAATCTAAAGGCCTTTTAGTTAGCAAGCTAGTGTGCATTCAGAAGGAGTAACTGCAGGAAGAGCCCAATGTGCTTTGTTTCTCTGGCCTTTCTTCACAGAAAGATTAATCATCTGTGAAATGGAAACGGCAAACAGCAAGTGACACAAACTGAACCCTTCAAGCCTTTCCTCATCAGTTTTGTGGTTGTGAATCCGAAAGCTGCGTGTGGCACGGTTCTCCTTACAGGCAGGTGTTAATAAAAGGCTCTTGGGTCTGAAAGGTCAAACTCAGCTTCTTCTAGGAGTAGTACATTTTAGTGTCGCCTATTTTTTGTTGTAGATAATTTATGATCATGCTTTAAATAATGCATTTTTTAGGTTGTAATTGATGCAACTAAGAATTAAGATCTTTAAAATGCAAGGAAACATTCCCTAAACCGTTGAACACACAACATTTTTTGCACTTAATGCTATGCGGTTGAAATACATTTATAAACAGCCACAAATAACATCAGTATTTACTACAGTCTTTTCTAGTCTTGCAGTTGCTTTAGTGAAAAACAAAGAAAAAGCTCTTCTAAATCTTCAGATCCTGATTTGAAACCCTCCAGGAACAGGACTCCCCACAGATTTTAACAAGGAAAGGGCAAGCTAAAACTTTTAATGAAATCTAACATGTTCTGCCTAAGAATAATCACTTTTACTCTCCTATAACTGAATTTCACTCATAAATGTTTAAAAGTGGCTAATATAACACCATTTCCTACAAGGAGAAGATCAAAGTGCTATATTACAAATGCATTATGATTAAAAAAGCACTGTGCAGCTTTGCTATTAACTGTTCTTTAAACCCTAAAAGGCTTCCCATAGATCTCGCTTGGCACTGCATATACAACCTTTGACAAGTAATGTAGACCATTTTTATTCATTGCCTAAAATTGTAGGCAATTATGTGCGTCACACTGGCCACCTGCAAATTCTGAATGCCTGCTCCAGTTGTCAGAGCAAAAAACTAATGTCGGAGGGGATTAATCTAGGGGGAGAGAGTCCTCTTTAATGGCTCCAGCAGGTGAAATGGCCCAGCTGGTTACTATGATGAGTGGCCAGAACAGCTTATGTAGAGACATGCAACAAGATTACACATAAAGAAGAAAACAGTGGTACCATCTTATCTTTAACCCTATGTGCTTTTTATTTTTTAATTAATCAGTATAAACAAGATAAGGGAAGCAATTCTACCAATAGGTACTTTTCATTTAAGATCTTTATCCTCAGCTTTTGTTTAAATAGATGTATAAAAATCAACACGATCTCAAAGATTCTCTTTCAGCAGTGAAGGAATTCCAATTACACACTATTTCAGGTTTTAAACTAATTCTGTAGGCACCTACCACGTGGCCTTCAGCATTACAGTTCCCCCCAATAGCAATGCATTATTGCATATAAATTGGAGTCGATAAAAAATTGACAGAAAAAACATCATAGCACAAGTTATCAAAGCCAATCTTTTAGGCTTAAGCAGCAATGAAATGGTTTTTAATCACACTGTAAGGGCAGCTACATAACGTGGAACCTCCAGAAAATTTCAAGCATCAATGCAGCAAATAAAGTTTGCTCTTTCTAAAGCCTATCTAAGCACATAGTTGCCAATCAGAACTTCTCTTCCACATTCACCTGCTACCTACGGTGACACATCTAAACCCATTTTGGCACAGACCCGATTTTTCAGAGTTCTCATTTAGGTGCCTGACTTGATGCTGTTTGCAAATGTTGTTCTAAAGGAGTAATTACATGGCTAACTTCCGCAGGGAAGGCTGACCATCAACTGAATATGCTGGGGAGAACCGGCAGCTGTATACTTGCAACTTTATTCTGGTTTTACAGAGAAGGTGGCAAAGTACTGGAAAACTTTCTTTAGAGAAAAGGATGGAAACTTATAAGCAACTACAGCATTTATGTCTGAAGCTGGTGAGGCAGTAAGACACACAGAAAAAATTTGGAAATAATTATTCAGTCAAAGTCAAATTTTCTCTGATGGACTATCTGGGCAGTTGCACCACACAGAATGTAAGGCAGACAGTTCAGAAACGAAAAAAGGGACAGATGAACTCAGATTCCCCTGCATCAATGGTGGTGTCCCATTTAAGTGAGATTTAATGTGATCCCTTAACAAGAAAATGTTAAATACTAATGACAATATGAAGAAAGGCAACTATTTCCACATATTTCTTTTTCACTCAGCTGCCCCAATACTCTAAACAAACACACAGAAAGCAAAAAGCATATTTTCAGGTTATATCTCATGTAGCACCATTTTTAGTTTTATTAATTGCTTCTGTTTAGGCCTGGTGAAAGAGTATGAACTGACCTTTTTATCTTCTCTATCACTGTAACAGTCATTTAAACACATTTAATCACTACTCTAGTTAACTCCGAGACGCTTAATAACAGAATACAGAGCAATGATCCACTTTGTTTCATTAGATCTGGCCTCCCCAGTTGCACACTTTGAGCTCAATCTGTCACCAGCAGAATGATCCACTTCTTGTTTGATGAGAGAGGTATTCCTGTTCTGTTTTTCAGCTAGCAACATTATAGCAAGCACCATTTAAAAAGCCGCCAAAACCCCCTCCAAAATCCAATTTACTTACAGTTGTCAAGGCATATGAAATACAGCAAACTTCATTAATATCAAATACCACTGTTTTAAACATCAGTTAATTTCTGACTATATCCTTGGCAATATATTTAGCACATGTGAATACTTAGTATATTTAGCCATATGCAATACAGTGATTTCAATTTATGTCCTGCTCTCATTTTCTAAAGGCGGCAAGTAGTCAACCCAAAAATGCTAAGCAGGACTTTAACAATAAGTCCCAACAGTATAAAATACTATAAAGAAATAAATTTAAATTGCATTTAGGAGATTTATCAAGACATGCTCATGAGACACTACTGTGTAGAAAAATGTGCATACATTAATAAACTCTCTGGATGGATGATAGTAATAATGTGTGCCAATGCCAAATTCTTCTTACAGCATGAGGGACTAAACTGAAGCTTGGAAAACTCACTTGCCTACTTGGCATCAGAGAATTGTGAGTTTTTTTGTTGTAAATTAGCAGGGCATGTAATTAACTTCCGCAAATCTAATAGAGAAGTAAGCAGTTGTGCGGATTATCACTTCACACTTCAAAGTGCAAGTGAATACTCCGTGGTCCTGCAGGCAGTGCAAAAGTCTCTGCTACTACAGAGAGTAACTGTGAGTACAGTAGGCTTTTTTCCCCCAACAAGGGAGATGTTTCTGGGAAGAATGGAGTGTTTCTCAGCACCTTATTCGTTCCCTTCAAATCTTCCATGATGTAATAACTGACCAGTTCCCTGTAAACACTTCAAAAGCAGTTAAATACTTTTTATTAAAATGTTTCAACTGTCAAAAATTCTATCATTTTCACAGCTCTGCTCCTCAGAAAAGCTGTAAGGAGTACCTAAAACGTTACCTGTAGCTCTTAGTTAGCTCCTCTCATTTCATACAGACATCCAACAGCATAGCATATCAATAATGAAGGTAGTAGTGCATAATTAATATATTCAGACTTCCCTAAGGAATCTGGCTCAGTGACGTAAGGTATTTAATTCAAAAAATACTGCATACACTAGAGTCAACACCACCTAACCAGTAGGTCTCAGAATGTAACTGTAAATAGAAAATCCAATGAGTGTGTTTCTTGTGGCACTCCAAACAATTTATTTGCATTTCACTAGTTATCATCTTTCATCAATAGCCTAAAAAAGACCACATTAATAACACAGATTCTGAGAATAGTAAATTACTAACAACATGAATCATGTGTGTGGTGACCAGAACAGCTAGACAGATTTAGTGAAAGCAAACAATGTTTTTCAATACAATAAATTCCAGTTCATACACTTGCTGGGTGGGGGACAAGGGAGGGTGGATACAGTATTTACCAAGTAGAGGACTTCCCCCCTGTGAGAGTGACTGAAAAGACTTGAGGGTCGCAAGCAAATGAACTGTACTGTAACTAAAAGACTAATAAAATCTTTAAGTGTATAAACAGGCTAATGTCCAATGTGAATAATTCTACACTTACCTCTGTTGAAATACTGAAAAACTGGAGAAAAACAAGAGGTTTTGAAAAAGTGCTTATACATGAAGACTCAGTGTGCTTAATTCTTATGCTTTTATTCTTATTGCATTACATATATATAATTAACAAAAAACCTCACATAGTACAGGGTTTTTCACACTAGCATGTGTTTCTCTAATCAAATCTTTCAGCCATTTCTCTAATGAAAGACACAAAGAAAAAATTTGGAAATAATTATTCAGTCAAAGTCAAATTTTCTCTGATGGACTATCTGGGCAGTTGCACCATGCAGAACGTAAGGCAGACAGTTCAGAAACGAAAGAAGGGACAGATGAAATTAAATGAAATGCTCTTTAGTGACTTTTTCTCTAATGAAATGGCTGAAAGTTGAAGCTTGACAAACACAGACTAAAGCTGTGTCTTATTTCTAAACAGTAAAGATAATTAATCACTGGCACAGCTTATGCAAGTTACAGTAATTTATCTCTAGCTAGAAAAGATTTAAATAAAGGTTAATTTTTTCCCCTAAGAGATACATTCTATTTTAACCACAACTGTGAGAATTAAACTGGGATATGCAAGAGATCAAACTAGATAGTAATTTGTATTCCATCTGGCCTTCAAAATAGCTATGAAGGTTTTTCAGATACAGACAGAGAACTATGCTATTTGAGGTAATGAGTACCCATAACTAGTTAAACTGTGCTGCACCAAGACTAATTTACTGCGCACACACCAGTTTCCTTGTTAACGCAACGTGTACAGTGTGCACCGTGCCCACAGTCCTTCCATTCATGGTTTTCCTTGGAAATCTTTTTCAGTTCTATTTAGCATAGCCTCACCTCTCTGCTTTTCCTGGAGGTTTTCTGGCAATTTAAAAGAATGAGGCTGAAGTGACAAAGTAAGAATTTATTGTAGAAACAATGTTTAGAAACAGAGGTATTTTTAAAGGACAATAAAGACAAATTTTGCAGTTTAAAAAAAAAGGCTAGATCATGTTTTTCAGCTGTGTTAAGTGCTTAAATAAGCTGTAGCAGCTGGGTGCAAGAAAGAGAACAAGTCAGGTACTGCATCAACTGGAGTGACAATGAGCTCCTCTGTAGTACAAAACAATGTCTAATCTCTTACAATTCCCTTGCTCACTGACTTTAATAAAAATACAATGGGAGAAGTAATGGATTTAGGACAAGTGTATTATCCTTTCTTCTATTCAATACCTTCTAACAGAGCCAGTACAAGCAGTACATGGTATAAGATTTACTCAGAGCTAGATGCTAATAATGTTTATGAACCACAGCAAGTACTTTCACCCAAAACATCCTACAAGCATTCCAGGCAATGTAATTCATTTCAAAAATCCCCAAATTCTCCTGTGTGGGTCATCCTTATGGGTTCCAAGGCATTATACGTAACATGATATAATCACTTGTAACTTCTCAAAGAAAAAAGCAGGCAATACAGAAAGCAGTCTACCTACAAGTGATTATTTCTAGCACTTCAGAAATTCAGAACAGGGAAATTGCACTGAAAAGTAAAATGAAACATCTTCCATAGAGTTCCACTGAACTTTTCTTACTGCATTAGTCTACACACACTTATTTCCAAATAAATCCATGTGTGAATGCATTTGTTCTAGAATGCATTTGTTCTAGATGTGAATTAAGCCAATTGAAAAAGGTGTCTTTTTCAGAATACAACTATTCATATATGGAGTTATTTTGGTGTATGTATACACTATTTAAAAATTACACCATGGCTTGGATCTAGACATACCCAGACAGACATTATTTACAAAAGTAATTACTTTAAGCCACTGTTCAAATCTACACAGGAAAGATCAGCCTTGACAGAAAGTATTTAAGCATTGACTTCTCTTTGTCTACTGATAATACCAAATGAAATCCAAACATGTATTTACACATTATGTACTTTTAAGTCAGGCTTTACTACCAATTAATTCACAAACATCTGCCATGAATATTTTCCTGTTACATGCAAAATGTTCTCCAGAATGAACTTTAATTTCCTCTAAATACCACATTAAGCACAGTAAATGGTCCACTAAAGATTTTAGGCATAATTATATGCATTAAGAATATAAATATTTTCTTGATTCCCTATGATTTAACATTTAAGGTACTAATTGTAACAGCCATTGGCAGAAAGTATGTCAACAGTGTATGCGTACACTGCTCCTTTCCTTCCACCTTCAGTGGAACAAACTGGCCTCTCAAGCTCTCCTCACAAAAGGAGACCAAAGAAACTGGCAAAAAACCCAACAACAAACAAACAAACAAACCCAAACAATTCATCACTGTATTTATCTTCAACTTGGAACAAAAGAAAGGTGAGAATTCCCAACTGACATCATCAGTTAGAGGAAATAAGAGTTCATCCATCCGTGAGAACTCTGGTGAGTGCTTGCAGCATGAGGTCAGCAAATTCTGCTCAGCACCATCCCATTCATCAGAATATTGCAGGAAGGAAAGATTTTCATCCTGTTTTCACCCAGTACATATTGGTAATGAGAAGACACTGAATCTACCAGCTCTCTGCTCTTTGTGAAGTATCTCCCACACCATACTGGTAATTTTAAATGAACAAAAAAAAAAATCTTTCAAACAGTTATCGTATTATCAGGACAGGACCAAGACATTAAATCGAAGGGAGGAGGAAGGGATTAAAGCTACTTAAAACATCATTAGGAAGATTTTGCTTTACTCCTCATAGTACATATACACTGACAGATACTTACACTCCATGCCTATGGTCATTGTATCAATTATTAGTTCATCGCCCATTGCAGTAACAAAACAAAGCTTGATGCATTTCTTGTAAGTTAAATATGCACTAGATGGTTCTGGTACCATTACATTAAAAAGGAGTCTCTAGATGTTCTTTTCATAATTGCAATTACTTTTGCTCTTACAAAATGTGTTTGCTTTGAAAAACTAATCTTATTTTAAAATTGACAGACTTTAACAATGGAATTCAGATATCACAGGACTTGTAAAAGCACCCCTTTCAACTGAAAACTGGAAGTTCAAATGCAGCGAGCATTGATCCTGACCTACTGTAAAAGCCACCTTTCAACTGAAAATTGGAAGCTCAGTCACTGCAGACATTGATACTGACCTAAAGATTTTGTCTTCATATCACTAACATCAATAACCTGCGTGAACTCAACTACAAATAATATTCTTGTGGTCAGATATATAAATCACAACACCATCACCACTAAGAATTAGTCTGTGCTGGAATTCAAGATTCAGTGCACTAAAAAAGCGCTGAAGGAATAGCTAGCTACTGCAGAGGGTCAAGCTCCAAGGACTAGAACTGAATCACGCAAGGAAGGGTAATAGAAGCAAATCCTGCAGTAATGTTCATTTAACTATATTATACTGCATTAATTGAAGACTTCTGTCTCCAGGACTGAAAATCCCATAAATTAAAAAAATATATTTTTTTTTTTTAAAACAAGTTTTAAAAGTATTCTGATCTATAAATTCGTGCATATTTGAATTTTACTTTGAAATCTCCAGCTACCCAAAATGACAGATGAATAATAAGCTAATAAAGTTTAACTCAATATCTTTCTCATGTCTCTGCAGATACCAGCACCAGACAGATTTAAAATATAAAATCAAAATTACTGATTGCTTTCTGAAATTATATTTGCATGTATTAAAAAGCACGAATAACAGGGCTATTTTTATTCTATAATACCTTTTTAGAAGGTTACAGCCAAAATAATATTTAAAGGTATACTGAGTCTGAAAGAATAGTACCCTTAGTAAAAGCAGACAGTCATTAAGAAGGCCATGAGAACACTTACAAACCAAACAAAAATATATGTGTAAAGGAAGCTATTCCAAGCCCATGTCAATATTACATGTTGCTGATCTTGGACCATATTGTGTCATTGATTTTTAAGTAGAACTTGGAAATTATTTCATTGATGGCTCCTTAACAAGCAGTTGGCTATTTTATTTCTGCTGACAGGGGATTGAGAAATCAATTCTCTGAAAGACAGGACAAACAGTTAACACTGTATTCAACTGCAAAGCCAGGTCACTGCACAAAGGTGCACTTACCAACTGTATGCAATGTGGGCTTAGGTGAAGGAAAAATTATAATTAACAAGTCAGAACACAGGTGCGAGAAGGTGGGCAATCAAATACCAATCTCAGATTTAAGAGCTGTTGACTGATACAGACTGACAATTTTCTTTTTTTCTCCTCCTAAACCTTTTGGAGATTTCAGACTACCAAGTTACAGTTGTGGAGGCTTACTGATAAAGAGAATCCTCTAAAGCAGACAATTCATATTTATGAAATAAGAAGAATGACTTCTACTTTCAATTAGGTTCATGAAACACACAGTGAAATCCCCTTTGATGCCAACAATAAGTTTACACAGGTCACACGGAGATTATAGCCTCTCTGAAATCAGTAACTTTTCCTCAGCTTTCATATTAAGGTTATTTGTTATACTCAGCAAACTACCAAAGGAAAAATGTAATAGACTATGATCAATATTATTTCTTTTCTTTCCTCACCT
>NW_008824035.1:9469185-9516842 GCF_000699105.1 Pygoscelis adeliae | reverse complement strand
GGAAAGGAAGCCAGTGAAAGGTCTGAAAGCAATACAGGTAAGAAAGCTTGCAATATCTTTATCTCAATGAACCACAGAACTTTCACAACTCTCAACCAGTTAAAACTCTTAAGAAATTCACAAGTGTCTTCACCTTACATTACTCCCAAAAGGATGGGAAAAGGAAAACAATGAAAAAGAGAGAGACCAAAATTTTAACATTGTGCCTTAAAAACAAAACAAAAACCAAAACAACCTACAAATACCAAGTTTTTTCCCTTGCAACCTCCCAGTTTTCCTGAAAGGGAAAATGACTGGGAACACTCAGAGCACAGACAAGAGCCATTTGTTGCGCACCTCTGCTATGGAAAGAACAGAAGATTAGCAATGGCTGTGCATTACACTGGTAAATAACTTAAAAAGGCAAATCCTAAGAAGTTCTCTCACAGCCACTCCCCCCCCCTTTTTTTTTGTTTTGAAGACAACCTGTTTGAAAAAAAGTATTAATTCCAGTCTATACTGTCTCTTAGTGACTTTTCTGCCCTGGAAAGAGGAAGCCTTGAACAGTAACCGCAAGCTGCATGGAAACAACATCACAAATTGTGCTGGACAGGGAACTCTCTCTGTGCCCAACAAGCTAACTGCAAAATGCAACAGATTTGGGAAGTGCAGAATGATCAAACAGCCAAAACACATCCCTACCATTTGGCTACTGCTTTAGGGCGGCATAATCTTTAACCGTTTTTTCCACCAATCCCGTATGGTTTCTCTCCTAGACCCATAAATCATTTACCACACAGTTAATCATGCAGTGTACTATATAAATGCAACCATAGGCCTTCTCTGCAACACAAAACGTTAAAGGAAAGAGGCAAAGCAAACTGTTCAGGAGTGCCTCACAACCCCAGTGACTGAACACCTAAATAAACCCATCTAGTGGCTAGAAAAGCCCAAGAATTGCTGTTACAATCTTACAACTACACAAATATATTTGTAGAAGCTGTGTAACTAGGCCTAAGGGTTGATTTACCAGGAAAAGAAAAGTAACCAGGCAGAGCTTTCACAGGCCTTTACCATTAAGAGTCCATTTTACTAAGGTCTACTGTCTACCTTAAAATTCAAGCATACAAGTCACAAAGGAAGACAAGCAAGAAGGTCCAAGATCAGCAGGACTCACAGACATGATGTCCCACAGCACTTCCCTGAAAAGATTCCCTAGTGACTGTAGTTCCTACATGCAGCCTTTGTCTCAAGGGGAGCATTAATTTGTGCCTCTCCACTCTGTTCAGCCACCTCTTTCCATGAAACAAAGGGATTTAAGCCTTTGAAACCTCTATTGTTGTTGACAAACTCAGCTGAGACTAGTCAAGTGTACCAGCTGTTACTGAGAACAGAACTGGCAGAGCAACACGACTTCAAGAACCTTGTGTTTTCTGTGCATGTGTTCATAAAGAAAGGATAAAAAAAAAGTGACAGGAAGTGTAAGTTACAAACACAAGATGACAAAGTCATTTTGATGCATGAACTACAGATGAAGTAATAGTTAGGAGACTGAAGGAAGAGGTAAAGAGCAGGATGAGAAACTGAAGCTGGGTAAAGACAGATTAATAATGCAGATTTTAAAGTTTTCTTTAATTAAAATCACATTTCTATAACTGAGTTTTTTATTAACTGTCTCCCTTGATTTGAGAATAATCTGACATTTTCTGTTTTCAAACACCTACCAACTTCCTGTTGTTAAAAAATGAGTAAGAGCAGCTCTGCCATACAACAGTAACTGTACCTACCACCCTTTACAGTTACAGGATGACTATTAAGAATTTTATTTAAAACACACTTCAGTTGTGTCTCTTTGCAATCACGAAAGTGCTAACTTCTTCCTTAGCACAGGAAGAACACAGAATATGATATGAAACCCTCAAAGCATCCAGAGAGGTACACTCAAAAACTGGACAAGAACGTCTGCATCATGAGGAGCTGAGCAAAGCTGTTTCCAAAGACAGCCACACAAGAAAGTAAGCAAGAAGAGCTCAAGACTGGGGCAGAACAGCATCACAACACTCCTCATTTTCATCATCTCATACCAACGTAAAATTTAGCCTTAGACTGAACTTTGAATTTGCTATGGACGGGATTTTTGCTTGCCCCGTTCTTTAAGATGAATTAAAAGGTGAAAGACTGTGTGGATGCTATTTGAAACTGTAGACATAAGCTGCACTGTTCCTCTAAGCAGGTGCAACCTTTTGTAAAAGATAAAAATCACTGCCCACATGTACCCAAGGCTGGGTTGACACATCTCAGATAAGACCTTAAATGAAGCATACCTGCTTCTCTCTCTCTGGGCTTACGTGAAAGCCTTCAAATCATCCAACGATAACTATTTTTCCTGGCTTAGGCCAATCAGGGAATAAAATACTTTTCAAGCCAGACGAAGACTAGTTCTTCACCAACAGAAGCTACCAAAGCAGTGCTTTTTAACACTGCATCATGAAGATGAGCATTTTGGAGAGGGATGTTCACTTTCAGTTCCTATTTACTTCCAAACACTAGGTAGGGCCAACAAATTTCATTGCACTTCAATGCTGATAAACTAAAACACCAGCGCTGATACAATGTTTTTCTTACTACTTGCTATCTAAAAAGCCATGGGAGAAAACAGTATTTTTTACTACTTAATCGTTAAGCATAAATAGTCTATTTCCACACTGATACACTGCTGTAATAATTAGAGAATGCGCTTTATATACCACCTGAAATGTTTATAGACGATTAATGAAATAAAGAAAAATTAATAACTAGACTATTGGCAAAGTGTAGCAGACTCAAAAGTCAAGTGACAGTAAAATAATCATTTACAAAAATATACTTTGAAGTTGATAATTATTATACATTTCTAATTTACAAAGAAACACCACTACTACCCTGTGATAACTGAGCTCATTTAAGCAGCTTTCCACAACAACATTCTAAAATTAATTTCAACTAGCAGTCTTTATTTAACATGCACTAAAAGACACAAAGTGTAACCACACCAAGAAAATATGTTCACCTGGTGGCTACAGGAATACTAGTATCAACATCAGACTAGAACTTAACAGCAAGAATAATTCAGAAGTGACTGCTGGACTTTGAATTACAACTAAACACTGATGTAAGTTTGACGAAGCGTTGGCAATTCTCATATAAAGCTGTGTCAGCAAGAAAATTACAGTTAAATTTAAAAAAATTACAATTAGCTTTATCAGTGAAATCTTACACTGTCAACACAGCAAGTAATTCATTCTAGTAATTTTTCAACTCATACTAACAATAACTTTAAAATACACAAAAATAGTAGTAGTGTTTCGTATTATACATGTTGGAGATCAATAACGATACCCAACACTACAAAAATTTCAATTCAATGCAGAGAGTACTTAATGACCTACTTTTATAGGTCATATACTTATACTTACATATTCAGGTTTTAGTTTCTTGTCTCCTCCTCTTACAGCTACTTTTTCAAGCTTGTCTATACTCTGCATGATCAGCTCCTCATCTTTAAGTCTAAGTTCCTCATGTATTATTTCAATGTCACGAACAGGATCTACACTTCCTTCAACATGAGTGATATCATCATCTTCAAATGCTCCTAAAACAAAAGAACACTTAAATTACATATTAAGCTAAAAAAGACAAAAAATATATATTTACAACATACTATTAAGAGTCAGAAGAGTTTGAGATGAAAAAGTAAAGTAAGTCTGTCATACTGCCCATATACAAGTGTCACCTGCAATATTTTATATCATACTGTTTTAGTCTGTTAATTTACGTATCAACTCCAGAATCCAAAGCTTATACAGATACATACAAAGCATAGCTCTTTGCCATTTCAGGAGAGCACTTAACACATCTTTAAGAGTTTCTTCTAAATAGGAACAGGCTAGAGCACTTTCCTGAAAATAGGTACCACTGTATTTAACAGTATCTAACCTAGCAGTAGCAAACATAGTAGCTAAATTGAATGTTGCAAAGATTTTAATACATGCAGTAATGACTAAAAGATTCACGGAAAGAAAACCTTACAAATCACCCCGGCAGCCCTCACTGACTGACCAATTTTATGCATTAAGAAAAAAAGAAGTTCTAGACAAAGAATTCTGAAGTTCTGAATGACTCTTAGTGTTTCCAAGGGAAACAGGGCTTAGAAAAAAAGGCCTGAAATCATCTGGCAGACCTCGTCCCTGTTTCAATCTACTTTATCACTGTGGTTCTGACGGTGATTAGATAATGAACCACTCAAACACACAATTTACACAGCAGCTAATTTCATCGGCCTGATTTGAGGGTATGGTTTTTAGGGGGCCATCAAAGAAGCAGATGAAGGTGCATTTGTCATATATGAGTGACAACCATTCACACTATCTGAACAAAATGGTGCTGGCCCTTATTAGAAACACATGCTATTATCACATATTTAAAGTGCAGTTGAAGCCATAATTTCAAATTGCCAACTGGAAACATAAGGGTAAAACAACCAGATATTACTGAAACATGTGTACTGACTTCATGCCCTTCTGAAGACAATCTGGCAACATAATTCAACTAGGATTTAAATTATCAGATAAGCAGCATCACCAAAAAAACCACCCCACCCCAAAAAAAGTCAATACATATTTTAAAAATAGAAATATTAACAATTAAAAACAGTTTATTACTTATTTGTGGATGAATTTTCAGAGTATTTGCATGCCTATCCTGTAACATTAAAGATATGCTTGAGAAACCAACCACAAAAATAATTTTATTTTCATATTACTAAAATGAAAATCAACTGATTTTTTACATGGGAAAAAAAAAACCACAAGCATTTCTTCTACTAAATATAAGATAGGAAACAGGGTAAACTACAAACAATTCCTTAACTGATATACAGAAAGTTGGGGTTCCTTGTTGTCATGCACATCTTAAATTTCATCTTTTCTTTTAACTTACTGAAAACAGTGGTTTTAGCAATAAACATTTTACATCAAAACACACAGTACACAGGTTTAAAATGTTGTTGACAGTCAAATGTCAAAATCATTTTCACACAGACTTATGAAAAGTCTTTAAAACAGTGGTTACCAGAAGTTCCCTCCTCTCCCATCAGCTGTCTGTCTCCAAAGATCATCAATGAGCTCCCTTGATACAAGGAAAATCACCTCAGCAACAGATCCAACTCTGATGCTGGCCGTGACAGGAGAACAGGCTGCTCTGTCAAATGGAAACTCACTACACTAACCCATACCAATGCTAGGCAATTAAGGAAGAGATACTGTAGCCTTTGCCTTCCATAAATCCCAATCTGCGCACCTGAACCAATGGGACATGGGCTGTTCGGATGAACAATTACTAGAAAACATAATTTAACAGCTCTGTTCTGATTTGCAAGGAAAATACTGAATAAAAAGTGGGGAAAAAAAGTAGGAAGATGTCACCATACAGATCAAAGAAAAGCCTACCTGCCCAGCCTTCTCAACAGATGAGTAGTATTTACGCAGCTAAAAAAGTAAGTTTATTTTTCTTCCTTGTATCAAGAAAAAAAGTGTCCATTACCATCTAAATAATACATTCTCAAATTGTTTACATCTTCCTTCTGCATTTGGTGTCCATGGGTTTAAAAAAACAACAAAAAAACCCCACACTGTTAAAGCCAGGAGAAAAGCTCCATGACTATAAAGATCTTGCATCTAGAACATACAAAGTAAAGTAAACAGCTTGTTTTGGTCTTAAGGAAGAATGAAGTTTTTCTGAAAAAGCAAGTGTAAGGTGAATTAGTAATAACAAAACACAGCTTATATATCAGTTATATTTTTCCTTTTTTTTCAACAACAGTAAAATACTTCTTCAGCAATTATCTTCATTTCTTCACATCTTTCCATTACTTTTCACAAAAAAAAATCCAGTTCTTTACTCATCCAAAACCAATTACTTCAGTGTAATTCCACCCCTATAAAACCGAATCTATATATGTCACCTTCGCTCTCGTCTCAGTTAAATGCTTTAACCCATGGACACTTCAATGTTCTGTCAGTTTTCTTCAAGCCTCCTCCTCCCGTCAGCTGTCCTCATGCCTGTGTCAGCAGCCATCCTGCAGCTCATTTAGGCAACATCAATGAGAAGAGACCCATGTCTGGCAACACGCTGTTGCTTGGTCAGGTAAGGAGCCCCTCTACTGAGCTGATGATTTCCCATTCAAGGCAACAATTTAGCCTTCTCTCTTCCTCACTGGGTTGCTTGACTCTTCTCATGGAAGAAACAAACACTAGTTGCATATTCCATTAAAATGTTGGATTTGGAGCTTGAATTTTCAATTCTACATTTAGAGGAAAAGTGCATTTTCCTATCTTGGAAAGGAGAAAACCTATCAACAGCTGTGCTGACAAAGGTCATACAATTCCCTTCCAAATAGATAGGAAATCCATTAAATTAATCATGGCAGGGGTTGGTTTTTTTTTTTCCTTAAGTTATCAAGAACACTTAGAGGAGAGAAATTTAAATCTCTTCCCATTGAGACAGCCACAGTCCATAAAGAAGTGGCAGGTATAAGATTTTGTATACACAAAAGGCCAAACTGGCATTAATGTCCAGATTTTGGCATAAACTGAGAGACTCTTCTTGACAAGCAACAAACATCGAGCTTTTTTTTATGATTCTCTTGTTCAGGGTTTGTCAACGCCGACTTCAGTCATCAACCTAAAACAGCTCAGCCTCTGACTGACAGCCTAGCCAGAAGCGAAACGATGGGACACTCAAGGAAGAAGGAAAGGAAAAGGGAGAGAAAACTGCTATGATGAAAGAGCCTTAGTTATAACTTCATCTCAATATCCATGTGGGATGTATCTTGGGCAATCCATTATGCCAGCCTCAAGCCTGCTTTGAAATGATAGTCTAGCACAAATCATATTGAGCATTGTAGGGAATTCAATTCTGGTCTGCAGAGCTGAATGCAGACTTAGCAAGCAGGAACTGGTGGTAACCTTTGGAATTAGGCTCTGTGCGAGAGATGAGATCTCTTGGAAAAAGTACTACTGTGAGAAATTAGCAAAGTTAAACTATTAGAATAACGTTTTCCTCAGTCCCTGGTTTAAAAAATAGTCTATATAAAAATGTAAAGTGGTAGGAAAAAATAGTTGTAAAACCGATTCAAGAAATAGGACATACCAGAAAATGTGTATATTATTTGCAACTTACGAAGATGAAAACAAGAACTATAATATTAATCTACAAATCTTACCTGATATAGATTGGTAGCAATATATTGCTATTTTTTAATATGTGTCTCTGCCTTTGCTTTATTAGTGAGTGAAATTCCTCTGTCAAGCAAGGCCTTTAACTCTCTTTTGTTAGGGAAGATGATATGATAACCCCTCCTTCCCTCCAGCGCACACAGCAGCAAAACAGAAAGCTCAAAGGCTCTATTTTAAAATATAACAAATAGGGGACTAAGAATGACATTGCTGTCCAATTAAAGATAGTGCAACACCTGTACGATGAACAAGATGCACAAGGTGGACATAGGCCATGAACCCTGAGTAAGCAGTAGTATAAGTAGTTGATATAGAGCACTATGTAGAAAAGCAGCCTGTTGAAAATAAAAAGAACCCACTAAAATATGCTGAATTGGAAGAAGCAGGGAGGATGGGAGGTAGGTCTCGAGATGCAAGATAACAGCAAACTGATGAGAATTTCAGTTTTCTGAATGAACAGGTAAGATTATCTTCCATATCACATAGAAAAAGTATACCAATTAGTTTATGAACATGTAGCGCTCTGACGAAGGCAAATGAAAAATAAACATTGACAAAGAAATGTTGATATTGGCTTGGCTGATACTGATCACTGATTACAACAGTGAGTAAAAATAATGGTGAGAGGGAGAAAAGGAGACCTCGTAGTCTTATTTTGATCTCAAACTGATTACTAGCTCGAGAGAGCTTGGGAGAAAAAGGAGGGGGGGAAGGGTTCCCTGAAATCATACTAACAGGGCATCCAGGTGACGAAGAAAAGGACTAGAATGGGATAGTTGCAGAAGAACAGAGAGAGCAAACAGTCACCTGTCAGAAATAAAACCCATTCTGATTATGGGCTGATTATGAGCTGTGTTTAAATATGGTAAACTTCAAACACAGTGTGTCTGTCTCCTTATTGACATAAGGAGGGCTCAACTTCTGTAAATATGAGGGACCTTTCCCAGGTTAGAAACTTGTCTACACACTATCCTCTGCAGCATACTCACACCTGCCAGGCTACTGGCTGCTGAGCTCTGTGGTCTAGCTTCCAAAGTTTTCATTTAAAAAAAAAGATCATTTTTTTCAAACTTGTGCTAAAAAATTTGTCTAAAAAAACCATGTTGTGATATTCTGGAAGTTCATCAAACAAGAAACTGATCTAACTATGCCACTTTATTTACTTCTTATTTCCAGAAAAAAAAATAATACTAATTTAAAAAGATATTTAATACGAACTTCTCCAAAACTAGCCATACCACCGCATTCTCAAGACAGTATGATCTATGGACAATTACCTTCTCCAATGAATGTAATGAAAATCTATTGTTCTTCCCATGTCTTCATCAACTGCATTTGCTTTTAGAACAGAAGGACTCGGCATTTCTCAAACATTACCCCAAACCATGGCACCTTCCTTTTGCCTACTTCCTAAAGTTATACTGTCTGTGCTCCAAAACTGCCCTCTTTCTACTACAGGAAGCTATAAGCATACTACTATAAGAGAAAAAAAGAATCAGTTTACTATATGGGGAGGAAAAAGTATATACATAAAATAGACTTACTCAGGAATTTCCCCAAAGAAGCATCTGTTTGTCAGCAACTAAGCTAAGCATACAGCAATACAGGAAGGTCAGCTGGGAAGCCCTAATCAGTAATTTCATTATTTAAAAAAAACTGATTACGACTTCTCTGATGTCTCGTGTATCCCACCAGAGGTAAAGTATATTTTTTATCAGAAGTTAGTCAAAAGGAAGTTGAACAGAATCCACCTCTTTCTTCTACATTTTAAGTATCCTAGCTATAAGCCTTTTTTTCAAATAATCTCCCAGAAAATGCTGACAGATTTGCACTCTAGCTGGAAAGATGCACCCCTGCCACTTCCATAAGGGTAAAAGAACAAAGACTACAGAGTTAGAAACATCAAGCTTGCTGTAAGTAAGCAAACCTGCTGTGGTAAATCCCCATAATGTTTTAGTGGCATGAAGATATTACTGTTAAAACAAGGCTGGTATTTAGATGGGAAAATAGTAAAGCATAGCACAGTAGCAGAATTGCTTTTGACATCTAACAGCACCAAAAATTAATGACTTAACTTGAAGTTACTAGAAATGAGGAGCTTGGAAATGATCACTGTCACATCCAGCTCCCTCTTCTGTTGCCAGTGGGCCGAAGCCTAAAGGATTCTTCAGTTTCAGGGATGGGTTTATCTTCGGCTGAGCACTTTATCTGGGCTGTTTGGGTCCAAGTGTGGTGGGCCCAAAAATATTTTAAAAGCAGCATTAAAGAAGTAACGTGGTGATAGCTGGTTCTGCGCTTTGCTTTCAAGTGATACTAGATAAAAAAGATCCAGAAAACAGAATGACTGGCTGGAGATGATGTGAAACCTGTTTTTTCCTGGAGGAAGCACAGGAACTGCCTATTTGTCAGGTCTTGATGGCAGCCAGGACACACAGGCTACATCTTTTCTTCACACGCAAAAGTAATAGCAGATAAATATGTATACAGCACAGCAGTAACAAATGCCACATTTTAAACAGTATCATCTAATGACATGCACGTTTCTTTCCATTTCTTTCAAGAATCAGCTTCAAAATTCTTTGACAAAATTTACCTCTCAGCCTCCAGAGATTTTTGCATTGCTTATGTTATACCTGTCAAGATCTGATGACTGTATGTTATGTATTCATCTGAACAGAACCACTACACTTAGTTACAGGCTATCATCAACCAATTCATTCTCTTGCTAAAATCAAGTCATCCAATTACTCCTTGACTAATCAAGGCTGTTTTGGCTTTTTCTTTTTTCAAAAGGTACTCAACAGCATAAACAGTTCACTTACAAGAAATGGAAAGGGGCTAATCAGCAGAATTATTGTTTTGCTGCCACAATTTGCAGTATTTAAATGTAGTTGCTGATTGGACTGAAAGTTTTATGATATAGCGTATAAAACTAGTTTGACACAAAAACGAAGCTGCCTATAGCCGAAACTTTATTGTTTCTAGCTGCTCCAAGCTGCCACTGAGATGCTAAAAACCAAATCAAAGTAATACTACTAGACTTACCTTATTCTGCTCCTAATTGCAATTATGGAAATTAATGAATATCTTCAAGATTAATTTATATTTGATATATCAGTCGCTTCATTTCTTTAATTATCCTTATCCTTAAAGTAAAACGGAACAAAATATTTGGCTAATATTAAGCTCCACATAACAGCATTTCAGGTCTTGTATTCGCTTACAAAAGGTAAGCAACCGCGTTGGTATATTTTATGCTGTAATTAAGAGGGATATTTACAATTTGATCAGAATCTAAACGGCATCACAAGCTGAAACTCCCATCAGCTTTTTTGTCAATAAGATAGAAAAGAATGTTTAATAACACCACCAAAACCCAGACGTAGAGAATAATTGATACTTGCACTTCCTCTCCAGCATACATTCAAAAACTATTATCAGAAAGAGCTGCTCGTCACAGACTGATATGGCACATCACAATACACACACATACCCTGTTATAAGCCCTGAAATAAATGAGCAATAATATCTATCTGGCCACTTACTGGGGTGGGAATGGGGGAGAGAACAAAAAGAAATAAAATAGGGTAACTTGGGTGGGGGGCTAGAAGCAGGGTATTTCTTTGAGCTATCAGAAGAAACAAGACTACAAGTGTCAAAAAACATTAAATTATAAATAATATCTGTACTTAGACTGGCTTGACATGCTATCATCAGTATTATAAAGATTTAAACAGTAAAAGATACCGCCATTTCTGACTGAGGTACAAGTACATTTAACGTTATAGAATGTATTAAACTTTGATGATGGGTACATTTTACTATGCATACTCATGATTAGAAGGGCAAAAGAATACTGTCAGAGTCAACGTTTTACAGCTTTTTAAATGTAGCACGTGTTAACAAAGAACCAACAAATAAAGTAGGTTTAGCATGTTTTCCCTTGCAAGCTAATTTCAAGTGAAATTAATCACCTGTAACACAAACCTAATATTCTTTAAGCAGAGTAATTTTCAGTTGAAGAAGGTGCACCTGCCTACATCTTCAACATAAGCAAAATCAAGTACAAAAAACATCAAATAAAATGCTGTAGTAAACCTTGACTTCTGAAGAAAGAATTTTTTCAGACATCTTTTGTGGCTTTGTTTTGTGCTACAGCCCTTTAAGTTTTGTCTTCATAAAGCCTAACTAGTTGTAATCACTCGCAGTCTAATTGTGGACATTTATCTGCTTTTCTTATGCATAGAACATAGCTATTAAAGCTGAATGGTGATGGTGTGAAGTATAGGTTAAATTGGGTGAAATTAAAGCAAATTACTCTGGGATGTGGAACTCTGAAAATAGAAACTGCCAATGATTTGCAACCCTCTTGATGATCAGCTTCACAGAACCCTAAATGACAAGAAAACTTACATATTTTAAAGTTAACTAGATTTTTTTTTAAAATAATATGTATAAATTTATTTAAAATGCAAGCAGTCACTGTGGCAATAATTATTTTGTTTTACCTGCATCGTAGAAATATAAGAAAAGATTTTAATTCCCATTAAAAACACTTGTTTTTATTCTCAAGTTTAGCTGATTTTTAGCAACAGAAAAACAGTTCAGAATATTAGTTGCAGCATTAATTACTTTGAACACAACATTACAGTTTATGCGTACCATATGGCTATACAGACACAGGATGGTAAAAGCAGCTGCTTTGGGCTCTCTTGACTGGTGCGGTATTAGGACTCAAATTCATTACTTGCCTATATAAAAGATAAGCAGCTACATTTATCCTGCTGAGCCCTAATACTGCACCAGTCAAGAGAGCGCAAATCAAGCACCCCTCCCCAAAAGTCTGAAATGGCAGCTGAACGGCAGTTCTTTCAACATCAAATCTATTGGGAGCATTTGACAAAAAAGGGCAAGTCTATTTCTGCACCGGCAGACACACAATGAGAGCATGTACCAGCAATACAGGATTTTAAATGACTGTAGTATCAACTTCTTGAGCATACAAAGAATTTACATTTGCATAAAAGTACTCATCAAGCGAATACTGCACAAGGTCAGAAATGAGAATTATAACCTCCCCAGGAAACACTGAGGCAAAGCAATTCACTTCAGGACACGTAAGTCGGCAGAAGAACCACAATTCTGTTCCTGGTGGAAGCAGTTTTAACAGAGAAAAGTTGTTAGCAAGACAGTCACTTCAATGAGCTTCTCTGTAAAATGCTCTTCTGGAGCCCTTACCCTTGAGTCTGTCTGACAAGCATTAGTGATTTATTTCAGATGTAAAATGTGTTTACTTGCCATTGCTCTTTCATCCTAGCACCACTGGGATGTAGTCAACACTCCACAGATAAAACCTTCTACCTGCTGAGATTTGCTATCAAGTTGGTCACACTGGGTAAAGGACGTTATTTGACAGCTGAAGGAATAAATCTTTGAGCCCTTCATGCCTCCATTTGCTGAGGGCTCACTCTAACTGCCCTTGATCATATATTTGAAATACTATCACCGCACTGCCCACCAAATAGTGCCTGAGACAAACTCCTTGGTTACTCTTCTTGCAACACACTTTACCCAGGACGACAGTGCATGGTAATTCGCATGGACTCACTATCAGAAGACACTAGGAACAGCAGCACTCGATGTAAAACTTCTTGAGATGGCTGACATAACACATAAATTGTTTAAAATAAGAATTCCCTAGGAAAAACTAGCCTCTCTGTTCAAATTTTTCCAAAATACAACTGTGTCAATTGGAAGAAGGGCGGCATTTGGCACCTAGCCTGGACCACTGCAAAATGTCCAAAAGCCAAAAAGGCTGAAGAATGCAAACGTTTGCTTCAGAGACAAGTGCTCTTGTCAACTTGAGCTCAGCCACGCTCTGCTTTATGGTACTTTCTGTTCTAACGACTGAAAACCTTCCTTTGTGAGTTTAAGTCGTGAAAAGAGAAGCAAACAGGAACAAGGAGAGTCTCCACAGTATCACCCTCCCTGGTGAGCGCTCCCATGCAGCACCACCTGCATAAAGGATAGTGCACGCAGGAAGGTCTGTCCACAAACATCAGTGGATAACTTAACATGTCTCTGTGTACTACATATCCAGACTGTTCCAGAAGACAATGTTCCTACTCAAAAGTAGACTGGAACTCATGTATTCGCAATCTGATGGCGTCTACACTGTACAAAAACATGGTTCCTAAGCAGAAACTGTTTGGAAAGTAGAAATGTGCCTATATGTATAACTGTGTATTCATATTCCTTCCACCATGACCATCTCCGTGGTGCATTTTACCCCTTCTTTCTGAAGGTCAGTCATCAAGGTCTTCTCTTTAGGAACACTCAGTGCCAAGCTCTACAGTGTGTCAGTCTTAACTGGAATCTCTGAGTCACCATTACAAAACGTAATTGCTAACAGTAACTGTGTTTTTAAGACAATATGTTTACACAGATCATGAATAGCAACTAGCAGCCATCAGCAGAAACCCACAGGGCAGGTCTATCTGGCCTTGAATGACCAGATAGACAGGGAACATTTTAATTATTCATGGACAATTTATCTGGGTCACAGATTGACTATGCCAAAGATGCAGAAATATAAAAAAAAAAACAAACACTTGAGCCCTGAAGTTTTTATTGGGTCTGGCATAGCACTGCATAGCGGTTATCACGACTGTACTCCTACTGAACCACTTTGGTTACCTAACGCTGCAACAAAGTCCAAGCCATTAAACTCTGCTGAGCCCACCTTGGCTCCTGTGCAGAGCCAGCTCAACTCTCTGTTCTGCATTCTTCAACACCTTGGAGGGTTATTAGTCTTTGTAAAGTAATGAACAGAGAATGAACAGTTCAGCACAGAACGCAAAATTACAACCCTCCTGGAAACCACAACAAAGGGTGTAAGATCATTTCAATGAGGCAACTTATCTTCAAAAACATTTAAAGCAATGTCTTAAGCTATATAAATACCTAGATAAAACTCAGTAATGACAAGTTTTCACATTCAAGAGGTTAGTTATCTAAGCCGTTCCCAAATATTCTGAAACAAAATTATATCGTCGTTATGATAAAACAAGAGCACTAAAAACTGTCAAACAACTTCTTGCAGTGCCTTACAAAAATGCTATAAAAATGGATTATGGAATTTGGCAGAGTGGAAAAAACTAAGTTACATATACAGATCAGTCATTGTTTACAAAAAGAGTAACCAAGTTTTTTAGAAGAAGGGTATTTATAAGGAGTTGTAAACTCAGCTCATCACGTGTTAACAAAGAACCTTATTCTCCACATCTGAACGTTTCTCTTTTGAGGATCTGTTTTGTTTCACAATGAAGGTGAGGAGGAGTAAACACGCTTGAGGAAAGACCAGCCAACGTATTAAAAAAATGAGAGTTGATGAAGACTTAAACAAGCAAAAATTGTTTGATAACTGCCGTTATGTATGTATATGGCCTACATAAGTTTGTAATGAAGTGCTGTGTTGCTAAGTGAATAAAGTATCTTTAAAAACAAAAGCAAAAAGACTGTCAGTAAGTTTTCCTTATAAAAATGTACCTCATCATACAACCTTCCCTCTGGACATTCTGGCCCACATTCATACCATAATGCATAAACTTAATGCAAAAGCAGCAATAAAGTTCATCCAGATATATCCTTTGCAAATCAATTCAAATTTTGACAGAGTGCTGCCTATCTGGTTTCTATTAATAGAAATCCTATTAATAATAATAAAAATTAAATCATTAGCTGGTTAAGAGACAGTTTGTTCTTCATATGTGATTTTTCACACGCAATGATTACTTTTCACAAATTAAAGATGATGTCACAGTTCTTAGGACCTCACATAACGGTACAGGCTTGGAATCACAAGAAATATAAAATGATCTTTTTAGAACAGCATTTGAAATACTGAAAACAGAAGGTAATATATGATTTGCATCTTGTTTGATGAAGAGGGTTTGCAATATTTCCTGTGCAATGTTCAAATCTTAATGTAACAGTTAACCAGACAGAACTCAATACTAGTATTTTACTTTGGATGTTAGTCCCTTCCTCTTCCTTATAAAACTCAAAACAGCATCCCAACAGAAAACTAAGCACGTTATTTGCTATAGATTGGCTGAACAGTTACATGGGAAGTAAAGAACTCACTATTTTGTACATTCTTTCAGTGAAGAAATCCCTAACACCCAGGGATTTGCTTTTCTTTCTAGTAACATTTTACTTCAATGACAACTACATCATGGAACATGTCAGTTGTGTTCTGTAACTATCTGGCACCATCTAGTAGCCAGTGGCATCTTCTTTACTCAATCCCATTAACAGAACCTGTGACAAGGGTGATACTGAACAGATATGCAAGAAATAACAACACAAACTTCTTTATCCAGATCTCATATGGTCAAACAAATGTTTTATGTTCAATTAGGTACGGACAGCTATAGTCAGTAGCTACTTGTACACTACGTAAATACCTTCTGCCTTCCTTGAAAAAGCACATTAAATACTTCCGTGTACGTTCAAGTTTCCAAGTAATTTAAGAATCTGCTGGCAAATTTTAGCAGTAGTTGACAAAATGCATTGCTTTATACATGCATGCAAACAGTTCCCTTTTATTCCCTTTCACTATCCTGAAAACACACAAGTAAGTTAGAAACTAAGAAAGAAAACATATGCTTTGATTAACTTGAATCCTGGATATAGAGGGTGGGTTTTTTCCATGATTGTCAAAGTACAGTGTCTGGCAGGCCCTAAAATTGGGAAGGAGGGGGTGCAGGAGGACATGGGACAACAGCAGTATGAGCATAATCGAGGCTACTTCATTACGTTCCCGAGGTGTGACTGGGTAGAAATCTTCATTTCCAACAGTTCTACTCCTTTAGCCTGCGAGCAAACACAAATACACAGCCCCGCCACTCTGCTCCTTGCAAAATAAATACATAAATGTGATACTTTCGCAACATCTAACCACAGCTTTTTAAGCTGAAACAGTTCTTCTCCTTTTACTTTAGATGTCAAATCCATCACAGAAAAGAATTTTGTTTTTAAAAGACTTCCTCAATGAAGCAGTTCATTTCTCTGCCATTTAGCTCACTGTATTTTTACAAGCACCAGGCTGAGCAAACTATGATTGAGAGAAGCCATCTTATGCACATTGCTGTTGTCCCACATCATTCAGAACAAACCTTTTTAGATCGTTAACTACCACAGGAGTGCTGATTACACAGGCACCAGCAATTTCCTAACCAATGACCACCTGAACAATGATGTGTTCAGCTTCTCAGACCCTGAAGCCTTTCAGAGGTGAATCATTTCACAGTTTGGAACTAGATCTCCATAGCAACTTCCCTTTGAGGGTTTTAGAATCACCATCCCGTAATTCTATGATCATCAAGCTCAACCATTCCCAATGGTTCTTTTCACAGCAGATGGAAAAGGAAGCCTTGAAATTTTACAGTCTATTTCAAGCAATTCATCTTGCAGCCTATTAGAATTCAAAATATTTCGACCTTCAATCACAAAGCATGTTATCTGAAGCTGTGGTGATCTCAAGTCAAGACAAGCAGACGTTTTAGTCTAATCATCCATGATGAGAAGAGACTGACAAAAACTCTTAATTCAACCACCATCAAAATGCTTATTTTAACTGCATGAAAGTCTTTCAACAGGCAATGAAAACACACCATGTACCATTTTATCACAACCTTCCATTCAAGGGAAATATGAATTCTGAATATTGGCATGGATCTTTGCACTCCCCGACTGCTTTTGAACAAATATCTGCTTCCTAAAAGTTGGTATAAATCCAATTCTACAACATTATTTTCAACAGCTGTCAAGAAAAATGATGGAAGCAAACTGCAATTAAACTTCTCACGACTGAGTACAATAATGCTGTAAATGAGTTACTTATTAATGGATCCAGTTTGTTATAGGCATCTTCTAAAAAATCCAAATCAGTTATGTCTGAGAAAATAAATACCAATTAAATTACGAAAACATAGCATTGGTTAAAATCTCGAAGCAAAGCTCAGTTTCATGATAATCATAATCAGAGGGGGGTTTAAAGTTTTTTTTTCCCTTCTGTTCCCAATTCCCAACTCAATTCCCTCTGTTTAAAGTTAAAGAAACATTTTCCTTCTCTTAAATGTTTCAGTCAACCACTGAAATAATCCCATCAGGGGGACAAAAGCTTTAAACTTGAAAACCTTTTCACCTAAAGCCCATGTTGATTCATTCATATTTTTAAATCAACCTTAAATACAAGTTAAATTGAAATGTTTTAAAATCTCAGTTATGCACTGTCTACTATATTAATAATGATGGTTCATCAAATTCCCACCCTTCAAAAAAAAAATATACTCTTCCCCACCCCACCCCAAACAACTCTGTAAGGTTAACTCTAGAAATACTTTATTCTTGTTACTACATCGAAGTACAAAGCATCAAAATGCAGTAGTGAATAATCACTAACTACATAAACACAAGTTATCTGGTGACTAAAGAATCCAGAAGAGTTGCAACTTTGCATACAAAAATGCCACCAATAGTATTTAACAGGATCAGCAGTAAGTTTAGTTAAAAAAAAAAAATTACTGATTGGTGACTTGACAGTGAGACTTTGATACTTAAAACAACAACTGCTGTAAAATGTATCAAACTTAAAAGAAACAGTAGAAGGACCCACCTGTTCCAAAGCCCCAGTGTCCACTATGAATAGTGAAATAAGGGAAATTAACAGGTATTTTACATTTTATAACATTTGTAGAGGCAGGAACACTTAATTGTTTTATTTTCTTTGAATGAAAAAAATGCATCTTCTGTGTCCCTAAGCAGTTACTTAACTGTGAGAGCAGCCACAATTGAGACCCTCTCTACAGCACTTAAAATGCCACATTTTATTAGGCTACAGGGAAAAACCAACCAACCAACCCCCCAGCTGACCTCATCCTCCTAGGTATCGACATTGTTGAGCCATACTCTTACTCTACTTCAAAGAAAAACTCTTTAAAAAGAGAAACTTATTTAAAAACTCCACAAAACGAAAAGATCTTGAATACAATGATTTATTGACTGGTGGTTTATTAAGAGTTAGTATTTTTGGTGAAGTCATTCTGAAAACACTTCTGTAAAAGAAATGATGACAAAAATCTTTGGGGGAATAAACTGGCACACTACAGGATTTATCTTCATATATTTTGCACCATTTGCAAAGTTAGCTCGTGATCAGAACTATACAGCTGCTTACACTGAACTTCTTGAAGATCTGAGGGGAGGTATGTGAACATAACCACAAAATTCAACTAGGGATGAAGCTAGAATTTAAGATACAGTAAAGCAAATGAAAAAGTTATGCATCAACTGAAAATGTAAACTGTTTATTTCTATGTATAATCGACTGAAACAAATACGGATTTTATTCTAGCAATCTGAGAAAGAAACACCATGGAAAAAACCTCTTGAGTATTTAAAGCACCATCTCCTGCAAAGACCAGAGATTAAGGCAATTATACATGAACAATATTAAAATTCTTAGTGGTTTCCAGTGTTAGATCAGTTACGTCAATAGCTAATATAAAAACTACTGCAAATATCTTCCTAAAGGAGACAAAGAAGTTACGGGATATATTTTACAATACTCAAAAATTTTGCTCAAAAAAATTTTTCAACTTCCTTATTTTAATATGGAAGGTAATCAAATCTATGTTATCAGAAGTTTTAACTCATCTATAAAGTTTAGCTTACTTTTTTTGTCTGTTGACCAAACATAACATAACCATTAAGTACAACCTTTTATTTATCATTGTGCTATCTAAAATTGAATATAAAACTGCCCATGAGTACCAAGTTATTTAAACATTTTGCTAATTAAAAAGTACAGCTGTCACTGCAGCAATACTTACACGTGCAGACAGAACTACATACATGTAATTTATCTACTAGTAATGTAGCTATTACTAAATGTAATTTTAACAGGAGCACTTTTTAAATATTCTTAAGTGATAGTAAATGATAAGTATCTTGCATTGTACAATTAGACTGTCAGCAAAGGATGCCTATTAGTAACACACACACGAATCATCTGAGAGTTACATCTTTACAATCTATTCTATGATTATGCACAGTTATGATTCAAAGTATTCTCATGGTATTTTACCAGATATTTCTTGTAAATAGTAATTTTAAAATCTAGGAGGCAATTCTTAAAATTGTCCTCATATACTAAGAATGAGACTGCATTTTTAGCTTTTCCTCCCCCCAATATCCCCATGACTGTATCTGAAAAACCTCATCTTAAGCACAGTATTTATATATTAGCTCACCGTTTAACAATCTAGAATAACCTTAAGTTTATTTCATAACATATAATCAAGCAACATACGGTAATTAAAGCACACTGAAAACAGCAGTTACTAGCTAATTAACATTACAGAAACACTTTTCTTAATGATAGAAAAAGACAAAGATGTTATAAAGTACCATAGCATAAGGAACAGTTTGTTATAAACCTTTTTGTTTAAAGCATTACAAACTTCAACTTAGGAATTTGAAATTACAGTACTTCATGAATTAAAAATGTCAATGCAAGTTATGCACGGTTAGGTAAGCGGTTTAGGGACTACCCTTTCACCACATGGTTCATGTAGGGCGAGCACCATTAATACAAATTGTTGCACCCCTCAGGACGGCTCAGAATTTGCAAACACACCCAACCTCTATATTAGCCTTATTCATGCAGAGTTAAAGAACTAATACAGTTTCACTATTTTCATGGCAGTAGGATGTATTTGCCATCACCACAGCACCTGAACTGCAGCTAGGGACAAGCAGCAAAGAACAACTCGAGCTGTGATGATGGCACCCTGGGCAGGAGTTAGGGGACAGCTGCCAAGACAGCTGCTGTGTTCTTTAAATGTTTGCGACATCAGTTCAGTGGCATACTGTGTTAGATAATTGTTTTATGTTTTGCAATTGAATTACCACTTTAAAACAGTGGCAATATCTTACCTTTACATGCTATTTTTAAACCCACCTTCTATTTATTACATCATATTTTATATTTTGTATTTGTCTGTATTAACAGTAACACCTAAAAATGCTTGCTAGGTAAAACTGTGTGCGCACACACAGTCCTAGCAAATAGTCTCTTTGGAGACCAATACTTTCATATGAAAATATCTTCTGATATTTTTTCCCCGCTATTTGTACCCCACCATTATTCACCAGCTTCTGTATATGTGTATCTCTTTTTTTATTATTATTATTATTTAACATAATTTTTCAACATCAGGAATTATTTTATGTCACTCACATTCTTTGCTAAACTTTCCAAACACAGTGCATAAGAAGGTGTATTAGCTTTCCCCACGCTTTCACGACTGGGCAAAGACAAGGATTGCAGCTGCAAATTAGTTCAAACAAGATCAGGCCTTCCATAAAGTTTGGCACACAACCACAATTAGTTTTGTGCTCGCATACAGGCACAGGACAGCACACAAGCAAAAACATGTGGCCACCACCGAATGGACAGCAGACTGCCTGTCTCCGCGGTATTGCCTTAGTTTCTTAGTCACTATAAGCTGGCAATAGTATGTACAGCTTTGCAGCGTTTTTTTAATTTTGAAATCCAAAAGAAGTGCTTATATAAAGGCATGCTCAAATTCTCAATGTAAATATCCACAGTTCTCTACATATGAATGTCAGTATGAACATTTGTATCATGCAGCAAAAAATTCAAGTAGGCCACCAGAAATTGTCTTTTTGCACGAGGAAACGTATCTTAAAACATTCCCTCTCTGATTAAAAAAAAAGTATTTGAAATCCAAAATTTCAGAATGAAAAATAATCAATACTAATGTTGTCATCCTTCACTTGACCACTGCCTTTTTAAACATCACCACTACCACAACTTTTTTAATAGGTTGTGATATAAACTGTCAAACTCACGAGCAGTCAGCAGAAAGGACTCTGAAAAAGATGATCTTGATTGCAGCATGTAACATCTTTTGTTCAAGGTCTGGTTTGACATTGGTCTTATTTTCCTGATAAAATAAGCCTAAAAATCATTCTTAGACAGAATTAAGATCCTCGCCACCACAAAACACTCTGACTTTCCAAGAAACTCTCCAGAAGAAAAGGACCGTACTGGCCATCGTGCTTCTGGCAATTTTTGAAGTCTCTGAAGAAAGTCCTTGTTCATCAGCACTTTAAATCTATTAAAAAAAAAAATCTTCATCCAATTATTGTAGCAAGGTTCCTTGCAATTTTTTCCCCAAAAGCTATCATGTAGCATTTGTCTTAGACCTCATCTATCCTGAAGAGCCTGTCATTTTTATAAAAATATATGGAATTATTTTAGGGTTTCTAAACCTAGTAGACTCTCAGTAGACACTGAACCACAATACTTATACTTTTTCACATTAGATGAAAGATAGATGACCAAAAAAACAACCCAAATTTCAAAGGACATGAAAAAGGCATATACAATATTTAAGCATTTACACAGACGCCTCTAACACTACTGGTATAGATGGCTCCCCAGAACAGCAAGTCAAGCACCACCGTCACTTCATGAAGTTTCACTCAACTTGCAGCCTGCTCGCCATTTGCCCACGGGACAGAGGGCTGACAGGAGCAAGCCAGAGGCCAGAAGAACTGCCCTAGCAGACTTCACATCACCTGCTAGTTGAAAGAGGAGAATCTGACAGAAAAAGAAGATCTCTTAAGAGTTACATCCTATTTTTCAGTAACCTTATGATTTCAAACCAGTTTAACTTTGTTATGAAGACACAGTTCACTGTTCCAATTTTTCCCTTTTTGTAACAACCCTGACAAAGAATACTATACATACCTTTTTACATAATGAAATGTTCTAACCTAAATTGGATCAGGGATATAAAAAATTCATATCACATAACACAAAGAAAATGTTACCCATCTAAGATTCTTTCCCTTTCATTTGGCAGGAAAACCCTGATGTTCAGAGCTTATGAAAATATCATGCAGAAACTTCAAAAAGGTTAGAAACACACCACAAATCAACAAGAGACTTTTCTGCTACCAAAAAAAAAAAAATTGAAGCAAGCATAACTGCTGCAATAATATGAAAACAGGCTGCATTTTACTACCAGCAAGCCAGTGTTTACTCAATGCTGATTTTTCAAACAATTTGTTTCTACGAAATAATTTTCTGAAGTTTTATGAGATGTTATTGCAGAAGAGAGGAACTTCCAAAAAGCTATAAACCTGTTAAGTTTCTGTTCCATCATTTATTTAATAGTACATACATATATAAAATCTTTTTCTTTAAATAAACTGGTAGGCAGTATAGCCAAGAAAAAACACGTTAAGTGAACAGAAGATGGATTACCTTTGACTAGGCTCTCGATCTTGGTGAAAATCAGAACTCTGATCACAAGATAATTTTCTTTGTGGTTTGCTGATTACTAACCTTAAAAATGTTCTCCGAGTCATTAGAATCATCTGTTTCTTTACAATGTGCTTTCAGTTACTGGTTTTCAGTTTTCAACACAACATTGCTGATAATATTACAATATCCCCTCCTCCTAAGAGAGGCCTTTCGAGCCTGTTTGCATTCCACGGGAAGACGCTGCCTTGCTCTCAGATGCGGCTCCATCTGCCTTCCTCCCCCACACTACCATCCACAAGCCCAGCTTACCCGTCTAGTCAATCCATCAAGATATTAAAACTGGTGGCATACCATACATATGAGACTGATTTATGCATTCAAACTGCATCATACGAGTAATCTTTTCCCTTACCAAAGATTTCCAAAAGGCTCTTTCTTCTTAAACATGCTGAATATTTCATTCTAGTTATGTGGAAATATCTCTATGCAGTGCTTGTATAATACAAAAATAACACTTCCGCATAATTATGCCTGTTCTGAAACAAAGAACAGCTATTTGCTCTCCAAGGCAAGGTTTAAAACACAGGGGAAAAAAAGTAACTTCACACTGGTTTTATGGGTGAGATTTGAAGTTTCTTTCGGTTAAACTGGGGCTTAACCTATCAAATTCCACCAAACTAACATTCCAATTTAAAACAGTTTTCCTATAGCCGCAGTGGTCCCAAAGATATCTTTCTAGTCAAGAAGCTTTTAGCTCTCTGAGACTGCAAACAAATTACTGTTTCTCATATTTTCCCTGCTCCAGTACAATAAATTAACAACATTCTAGTAAATAGCACCGCTGACGTACAAAATCCTGTTAACCAACATCACCCTGCTGTTACATAGCAAGAAAACAAGAAGTAGGAAGGCAAAAAACCCCAAACCAGCAACTACTACCACGTGCAGAGGAATTCTGCAAAAAAAAAGATTTCCATAAACAGAAAGAGATGAGAGAAAAGTGTAACTTGAGGTTTTAGCTGACAAAGGCAGCATTTCTCTCCAGCAGGGAGGGAATTTGGATGTTGCTTATGAAAACCAGATGAAGGGACATGAAGTAGTAAGGACTCCTTGTGTGACTGTGACACACAAGCTGGAAACGATGGCAGACTGCAACAACCTGTCGGTATGCAGGCGGCTTGGGCAGCCTGAAGGCAGTTTCCAGGCAGGTAGCGTGGAAACCTGTGGGCTCCCGGCATCACCCTTCCTAGGAATCCCACACTCCCTCTCCTGAATACGGCCTGACGTGCTCCTGACACATGACAACAGAGCAGAAATCGAGTAAGCCGTCCAGCCTGCAATAGCAAGGACCAAGCGCAGGGCAGACAAGAAGAGGCTTGTACGCCATACACTAATCACCCTCACTATAGGGGATGCAAAGACATCTGCGTGGCACGAGTTTGAGAACCACAGTTCACATATCCAGACCCCACTAGTATATGCTGTGCTCCTGGACTTAATTGGTTCCCTTAGTTCATTAAACAGCAAGCTGTACATTCCCATCTACAGCAAGACTAGGAAAAGCTGTGAAATATTTGTCTGAAACAGCGGCTGATTAGGAAGATCAGAATGACGATGTATTTACCTGTTGAAGTGTCTAGTTCATCATATTATTCAACAACAATGCTCAAATGAGGTAGTCAAAATATCTTAGCATGACAACATTACACTGGCCGCACAGGAGGAAAATGAAAACCTAATAATGTCCAACACTTTTTAAAAAAAGTATAGGGCTTCATTAAAAACAAATTATTAAGTAATTCTGAATTTTTTTTCTTCTGTTAATAACCGAAACCCCCTGAGGTTTAATGAGCAAGACACCTGAAAAATTGAGTGACCGATTTGGCTGGCAGGTACCCTTCCTCTGCTAGGCGTACTCACGCTGGACTCTCCAGTTCTAACAACGGTTAAGGCAAGTCCAACAGTGACACTGTAATGCTTCTGCATAAAGGAAAATATATGCACATAATGAAACTTCCCAATTATTTACTCAAGGAGTGCAATTGCATCCATTAATACTCAAAACCACTCGCAGTGAAAACATACAGAGAGGGGAAAAAAATTTAATTTAAACAAGCGTACAAACATTGTTGTTTTATTTCAGTATGGGACAAATCAACTACAAGGAAACATTCTCTCTCTTTCCACACAAGAAGACTGTGTATTTGTAAATGACCAATTAACTCATACACAAAATTATTCATTCTATGGGGCACAGACACATTAATGTCAGTCTGCAAATGTTATCAATACAGGTGAGGGGAGGGTGTTTATTTTTGTTTTTTACAAATATATTCTGATTAGTTTAGGTTCAGACCAAGCCATCTTTATTCACACTGAGCAGAACTTGACTGCAATTCATGGAATTTAAATCACAAACACAGTATGACTAAATAAAAGAATTGCGCCCTTGGAAAGGATATAGAAGTACTTTAAAAAGTCACTTTTGTTCTCTCTTCCTACTTGCTTACATACACATTCCAAGAAAAACAACAACAGGAAAACATGTGAAAGGATGAGAGCAAGAATCAGTAATTTACCAGTTAGCAGCTTAGAATGATGTTGGAATAATAAAATAAAAAATATAATCTTGGTAAAGTGATTGTTGTTAATGGTTTATCAGTTCAAACATAACTGTCAAATGCGAGCATTAAAATAATCATATTCTTATCAAAGCCACTGCATGGGAAAAGAGACTGTATGAGTACAGCTGCATTTTTTAATACTGTTCTGCATGATTTTTAGCTTGTGTTTATATTCTTTTCATATCACATCACTACAGGATTATTGTTGGAACAGTGCTGTAATCATTATTCGACTGTAAGCTACTTTTAACTTTATTTTTATTTGTGGATTGGGGGATTATTTTGAAATACCATTGCATATTTTTCCCCTTCCTTTGTAAAAGCTTTTGCTAGTAAAACAAGAAACCTGCCAACATCGTGCTATCTGGTTTTAAGAAATTCAGTATCAAGCTTCAGTAATTTTTGTCCCAGTTGTAACCAGTATGAACAGACTCCTTGCTCCACCAGGGCCATACAAAGTGGTTGGAACATATGAGCAAACGGAGTTGGATTTATTTCACTTCACCATCAGCACAAGGGGGAGGAGGTTTGAGAAAAAATGGAGTTGCTAGGGCAAGTGGTCCCTAATTTGCAGTATTCCTCAGAAAAGATAAGTTACTAGATCAACGTTATGTGAAAGAATAGGAAAGTTGAGCTTATATACTCCCGTCTCAGTTCTTCTGGCCCAGGGAGGAGGGGTGACGGCTAAAGGCAGCCTTTAATGCTCCAGGACTAATATGCAGCCACAGAGATTTTATCACAGATTCAGTAGAGCCAGTAACTCCTGCATGCAAATTACTATAGAATTACACAGTTGTCATGTATTCCCTACAAAAATAAAGCAATTTAATATAAAAAACAGTAATGACGTAGCTTTGTTATAGCCTAATTTCTTCAAATGGGAACTACACCTCAGATAATTTTAAGTATATGGAAATTTTGAAGAGATGTTATTCCTTTATTAAGGTTATGTGGAACAAGACGGCCTATTGCATACTTAACCAACATACAAAAAACTATACTAATTTTACCTGCTTTATTGAACTTTCCACAAAAATCATCCTTTACTCAAGACTACAGAATTTTAGGACACAGCAGTATTTTCCACTAATTTCTATAGCGCTGAATATCTGTTTTAACACAAGGAAAACAACTTAATATTAAGAAATCGTAACCCAGTCAAATGCAAATTCTTCCCATTCACTTTGAAGTGGAAAGACATGTAAATAAAAGAAAAATACAGCAATAACAGTGGAACAGAACATCACAGATTAGGTATTTCCAACAGAGAAAGCCATTCAGTAGGTACCTGTACACTCATTAGTACAGTAGGGTCAGAATCAGAAAACCCCGTGTGCGTTATCAAAACCAGGGTTTGCTTTTGGGTTTTATTTTAAACCATGCAAACTAAAACTATTCCATTCACGTCAAGGATGGAACAAAACATCTCCTGCAGTCCAGATCACTTTACTGCAAGGCTTTTTTCTCTGTTGCAATATCATGATGTGCCGTTAATTTGCTAGTTGGAAAAAAAAAATACTGAAGCCTAACATGTATTTATATCTACTTGTTAAAAAAAGTACGAGAAAAACCTTCCATAATGGAGAAGGCAGGAGGAACGGAGGGGGTGGGAGACAGGAACAGGACATAAAAAACCCACCTTTTCCAAAGATTGTTCAAGGCAAAAGGGACATGTCATGTTAAACAGTAGTCAATAGCTGTATACAACCAGTAAACAAATTCAGCTCTATGAAAAAAGAACTACATCCCCGTTTAGTGGTTGCAATTTAGATTATTCTAGCGTGTAATACTTTAATTGTATAAAACAAAGCTGATGTCACAAACACAAAAGAACGTCTTGCAAAGCAAGCACCACAAGTCATTTTTATGCTCCCACTGATGGCTGACAAGTGATGAGCACTTTGTTTGAATTTATATACTTACACATCTAAGGCAACAGGTGGCTTACAAAAAGAAAACACTGGGAGCTTTTTAACTCTTCATTATCAAAATTTTTATAATATGTTTTATCATAATGACTAAACAATCTCTACAAATAAAAGCTCAACATACTAACTACAAAGATGAACTATGGCTCAGGGAAAATTATCCATTATTTTGATAAAAGCAGAAACTGAGGTAAGGTTCTGTAACCCATTGACTTGAGCTCTGGCTACGTTCACCATGTTTTGTAATTGCATAAAGCACTCAATATTTAAACAGTACCTTGTGATATACAAATTAAATCAATTTAAGACAAGAAATTTTATATTTTCTTGCTGACTGCCTTTTCTATATCCATCTCAAACAATAGCTGAGTATTGTAGCACAGCTGGAAGGAAATTTTTACTTTCAGGTCTTTAAACCAACTGAAAGTGTGATGTGTTTCAGTTGTTCCTTGATGTAGTTTTGGACCAAGAGTGGCATTACAGAAATGTGTTGGTTTTTTTCTAAATACTGCACAGGCCAATGAACAGTTTCGTTTTCTTTAAGCACACAGAGAGTTATAAAAAAAATAATTAAAATGTCTACACTACACAGAATGCACGATAATACTTCACTCTTGCATTTAAGTGCAAAAGACTTCCAGGCAAAATAAAAGACATCATAAACACACAGATAATTCAGATTTAAAAAAAAAAAAAAAAGGAACTTAGAGTCGTATTAACTGATTTAGTTACATTAAAAAAAATTGGAAGATAAGTTGAGAAGGCAAAAATGCAACAAGCATACCAAAACAATCTTTATATTCTGCCTTGTAATTAAACTATGAAATAACCATCTGCTTATGATTAAAACATTTTAGTGTTTGCTGTTTTGGATAGATTAAATGCACATACCAAGATATTAGACTTTTTCCTCTGCGTGGCAATTTTACCATACCAACCCTAACAATTAAAAAATATGACACACCAATATTTTTATCTTGTACACTACATATATATACACAGACACCCACAATTTCTATGGTGATGTTCACTGGATTAATCTTTCTGCTTTATAACACTTCAGAGCAGTGCAGAGCAGCTCAACCCAGAGTCTTAGACTGCCTATCTTTCAGATTCCCTCTGCTTCTTTCCATAATTTCTCTGAAAGCAAGCAATCCCTCTCAGGTAGCCTACATTCTCGTAGCTATACATTTCCCCCCTTTTGCAACTCTTTTGCACACTTGACTTCCCATTCCTACTGCTATTTAGTTTTGCGACATCAATTTTCACATCAAATTACCAAAGCTTGGTGCATAAAAATATTCAGTAAGCCTCAAGGAACTGTTATCTCAGTAACAGCTATCTCAGTAAGTACTGAAATGCAAACCTATGCTCAAACACATTTTAAAAGTTTAACTAGTGAAGTGAGCTTGAGGTACGGAAGCTTATCTGCCATCATCATTATTGGGAGAAGAACCTGTATGACAGGGTGGAGGGGGGGAGAGAAGGAAGAAGGTAGAGAGAAGGAAGGAAGAAGGGGTGTTGTTTCATTTTATAAAGAAAGCCTTTTAAACTATCTTTAACAGAAAAGAAATTAACCACGTAAAGCTTGAATACTCAGAAAATTAATTCCATATCTAAGGATAAACACTGAGGTTCTGAAGAATCTTGTTGCTGTTGTATGCAACAACAGATGAAGCCCCACTCTAACTGCAGAACTCAAAATAAGAACTGAAAATAGCATTTCTGAGGTATTCCACAAGAACAAATGGTTGGGTTGATAATTAATGCATTTTGTTAATTGCCTCCAGGCACTGAGGCTTCAGGATGTCACTTGTGGCTAGAGACCCCTTGGCATCAATATTAAAACAACAGCTTTCAAAGCATCTCTAGCAACTACTGCTGACATAAACATCCAGCACTTAAATCCGGCCCAATGCTAATTTTATTCTTCCATGGAAAATTTCAGGATAAAAACACATCCTGAAATACCCTAAAAAAATAGCTGGGAAAACTTGAGAGTACAAAATGCAAGAGTGACAACTTCCAAACAGAAAAAAAAAACCCAGACCATCAGAATTTCTGCTGAGATGCTGTTGATAACTGATTAATAAATGATCACCTGTAAACCCAAGCAGAAAAGTAAAACCTCATCCTTAGCCAATGTGAAGCTGGGCTTCATCAGGATGGAAGAGAAGTTTTGGAAAGCATACTAGAAAAATACCAACTATCTTTATTGAAGGCGCACCAAAAGAAGTCAGCAGATTTCCACATCAATACTTTATCATTACAACAACAGCATAAAGGCACATCTGCAACCAAACCCTGCATCTCACTAACATCTCCAGCACACATAACAGTCATCAAAAAGTCAGTTTTCCGCAGACTCCAGTGGACAACATGCAAGGTTTGAAAGAAAACACCTCTAAGCCTTGCAGACTTGGAAGGAGAAAAAAAAAAAGGGGGCAAATAAAAAAAAGGATGCTGCTATTTGCATCACGTATTTCCCATGGCTGCCTTTTTACAAACATTTTTCAACGTACCGTATCAGCTTAATGCTCCCTCAACTAGAACAGCACAACTGTTTGCTGGATTACATGCTAAATCTGATTAGACAAATGACCTATTTTTAAAATAACCCGGCAAGACAAATAAGGTTATTTTTAAAAACCAAAAGCCCTTTTACTACATGGTTCTACAATCAGTTCCAACAGCACAGGAGGAAGTGGCAGCATATAGATGAGAAAAGGTGTTGGCGTATGGAGCTGCTTCAGCTACCAAAAGACATACTTATCCAGCATAAAAGTTTGACACAAAGTATGACTTGGGAAGGGGCAGACACCTATTTTTCTAGAAGTGGCATTTTGGTCCTTGTGGAAATCAGGACTGCTCCAATAAATAGCAACTCTGAAAGAAAACTGAACCAAAGGTTTTTCTGTCAGTTTATTAAACAGTCTTATAGACCAAAAAAGGCTGCATCTGAATTGGATTACTGAACATAGCTTTTGCTTGGGTGTGCCTCCTAAAGCAGTTCCTTTGGTACAGGTAGATACACTCTTTGGCTTTCTAATGTGCAGTTAACTACCACCAGTGACTTTTAAGCACTTGTGGGACTATGGGCAAAGAAAAAGGAAGCACTCTAAACTGACACCCCAAGGATCTCAGACAGATTTGCTTGACACACAAAAAAAGGAATTATATTTTAATTAAGTCTTACAATTACATATCTTACCTAAGCTAGGAGCCTTGTTTAGTTTGTCTAGGATAAGTAACTTCTAGCCCGAATAAGAAACCCAGAGCCAGCTTCCTCCTGGTCTTTATTTGCAGTATTTACTCCACTGTTCAGTACACCGCAGTATCACATATATACATCATGGAAATACCAATACAAGAAATCCAGACGATTAGGGAGAATTTAATTCATACATTTTGAGGGCCAGAAGACCAAGCAGAGCATAAAGTGTATTCAAAATAACTTGCAAGCATAAAGCTTACTATAAATGTAAATACAATGAATGTACATCCAATGATATGCACACACTTGTTTTAGGAATATGAATTGAACACAAGCCCATGACATGGCAAAGTTCTTTTAATAAAATAAGCCAGCACAAAAGTGCATTCACAGTGCTCACCACTGCTCTTCTTCACAAGCACTTCAAATGTATTTTATCCCTTCTTCAACTAGATTACTGTCATTCCAGATTTTTTACTTAAAATTCTTAGACTTTAGTTCCTATTTAAAGAGAGGAAGAGAAAAATCTTCAGAGTAACTCAGTCTCTTTCCTCAAGGCACTAAAAGCTATACTACTAGTAACTCTAGCAGGAGCCGAAGCATTGGTTCCCCTCACCTGGAGACCACTACTCCCACAGATGATGCAGCACAACCACTTTTACAAGTGCTCCTTGTCTATTTTAATATGAAGTCATCTAACTTCACATCAGCCTCAGCAATAATTAAATCAGCTCATTTGATATTGACACATTCGCATGCCATACTCAACTCTGGAGCAATGAGGGACGCTGATGAAGAGCCCCTGAGCACCAACAGTTAACTCCTCCTGCTATTTTCAAACCCAACACAGGTCTATGCCCTCCGCTGTGTTAGGGAGCATGGTCATCTATGTATAAATTAGGAAACAGAGAAATGCTTCTAAAAGCCCATTTCAAAGTTTTCATTAAAACTCTGCATTAAAAAACAAACGGCAACAACAAAACCCCGTAACTCCCTGTCTCTTCTGAGGAATGCACTTCTGTGAAAGCAACGTTCTGAAAGGGAAGCTATAATATTCTCAGTTTACAGACCACTCACCTTTCTGATGCAATCACTGCAGCTTATTAAAGTGATGCTGACAAACAGCCACTTATCTTTTTCTGTTCCCAAATTCTTGCAAAGAATTGTTGATTTTACCTTTTCTGAGGTGGCCTTCCTCCAACCAAAGGAAAACAGGCTTTCACATTTCATATGACAACCAGGAAAAAAAAAAACCCAGTATTTTTCCCTTCAAGCTTTCAAGAAAGTCCACGGCACAGCAAAGAAGAAATGACTTATAAAGTATTAAACTATCACTGTCTTAAAGCCAGGATACGCTACACCATCAGTAAAGACACTCACTCAAACAGGTAAACATGTTTCAAAAGTAGTCACCTGAACACCCTCTAACACTATCACATACCGCTAGTTTCTTTAAAGTATTACAGAGAAAAACTTCTCATCTGTATTGCCTAAATAGCAATTATACACTGCCATATGACACACAGAACTATAATAAAAGTAGTTGTAGGTCAAATAATAGCAATGACTCAGTAAAGATAACCTGCCTGGTCTTTATTCTCAGGGGAGGAGGGGTTTACTGGTCAAGTACTTTATGACTCACAGTACAGTATATTAGAAATTTTCTATGTATTCTTTAAAATTGAGAGATTGCCCTTGTAGCTCAGTAGGTAGCTCTCCTGTTTCTGGCCTACGAGGTCATAGCTTTAAGTCCCTGCTGAGGAAACTTAACAAGTTCCATCTATAAATAGAATGGCATTAGATGCTGCTACTCTAGCAAGGGTAGTGGCCTTTAGACAAGAAATTTTTATATTTTCATCTGTTCTGATAAGAGAAAGAAATTGGACATAGAGAGGCACAGGATATTAGGCTAAAGATGAATGACAAAGTGGGCTCCAGAATCCACTGTAACTTCAATTAGCATGAGACTTACAATTCTAGCATTATCAAACTACAATAAAGAATAGAGAAGAATGCAAGAATAATAATTTTCCTTCTCAATGAGCATAAGTAATTAACTAAAATTACAGACTTTACAATATTTGAGACTGAAAAGAAACCTCCTAGGTACTGTACAATCAAAATTCAACTTGTGACATCAAGAGGCAACCTCAATCTAAAACAAACTTCGGAGTTTTTGATTAGTAACAAAAACGTCTGAACATTCACAGCTCTCATCTTACTCCTTCTGAAGAAGTAAAGTATATCCTTGAGAGATATTTATTTAATCATCAGGGATTAAAATGATACCACTCTGCAGTGTATAAATTTTTGCTCCTCATAAACATATATTTGGGGAGGCTTATTCAGCTCTCAGAATAACAATTACTTGTGACAAATTTAAGAATAAAGCCTATTTAAACCCTTATCTGAGTTTATTTGTTAAACCCTTACCTGAGTTTATTTGCGCTTTAAACTGTAGTTACCTGGCCTTAGAGGAATATGGATTAACACTCAGGTATCACTTTCACTCAGCCTGGCAATGTAATTTACTGTTCAATAAAGACAAAGGCTAACTCACTAGATTGCTGACAATTTTGCAGCACCTTTTCCACAACCTGCACCCACGAGCCCAGGAAAACAAATTCACTCCTCTGTGGGAGACAAAGTGGCAAACAGCATACTGCAGTTTTGAGGTACAAACCCGACAGTTTTGTTCATATATGCACACCAAAAGGAAAGAAACACCAGCAATAAGACAGATGAGGATGATTTTACAATGTGGCTTCCTAGATCTCAGAAACGTTAATATTATGCTCAAGTAAGAACAATGACAGGTCTTGCAAAATTCTTCTGCAATAGTTTAGCTTAGGAGGTTATTGTCCTTCCTGTATTAATCTTATTTGCCCAAGTGGAAAATCTGATTAGTTAAAAGTTTTCCACAGCTGGCCAAATTAAGCTAGTTGATCCTGCACTGGCACTTATCTACTGAACAGGATGTGGGTGTACAAAATGTCTCCCTCTTGCAGGTTTAGGTTTAGTAGTAGCACTAGTTGAAGCTGCACATCAGAAGATTCACAAGAATCCCATCCTGGTCCTTTAATTCCACTACCAACATTTTGGTCAATAATATACTACTCTCCAAAACACACACGAGGTTCTTTTCTGCTCTTCAGATGCTTCTACAAGGTAGACTACATCAACAGACAACTGCTTTGCAGCATCAGCCTTCATTCTAGGGCCTCTTCCCTTATCATTGTATTGAAGAGTAGGCACATGAGAAACATAACAGCCGTTGGGCCACACAATGGGATGCCTGGTCTTGCCCCTGATCTACTCCCAATTTCACTTACACCCACTGTCTCCGCTGCTGGATGCATCACAAATGCTTACTCCAATCCTAACGTGGTTATTTCTCAGGAAGCTTCTTTGAGCAGATGTCTGTATGAACATTTCTTCTCTCTACCAACACTTTTTCTGAGCAAAAAGACTGCCCTTCTTCCATCCTTGGATCCAGAGAAAAAAATCCAACAGCACTCGACAGCAGTAGCTCTCAGATGGCTTAAGGCTAGTACATGACACTAATGGTGACTGCATGTGTTTTCCTGCAACAAATCTTTTGACAAGGCAGTACTCCTTGAAAATCAGTCTTCCATGACTCACTGCCTCTTCCAATCCCTTTTTTATTGGGCATTTTGTGGTTGGTTTGTTTGGTGGGTTTTTTTGCCTCAAACTGACTTCTGTGCCCAAAAGGAAAAAAAAGCTTATTCAAATGTGCCTCCCCTTGGCTGCTTCCCGTTATTTAAAAGGGGAAGGAAGACTTGTATGCATATAGAATTCCTCTATACAACATTGTTGCTTGCTTCAAAACTTAGCTTCATCTGTTTTCAGAAGGCACCTTCCCCAGTCTCGTTCATTACCACACAGAATGTGGTACAGTATCAAAAGGGTTGCAAAGGCCTGATTAGATTCAACTAGTGGTCGTTACGTGTGCATTCTGTTTCTGCTTGCAGGTACAAAACCGCTGTAAAGAGGAGAGGAGAAATCTAGCACTCCGCTGCTTCTGCTCCTATCATCTACATGAACAAAAGGTCTGAAATAAAATAAAGCTAAGCAGCCTCTGAAAAATCCTCCTCTCCTGCAACAAAAGCATTTTCTTGTTATATGAGGAAAAACTAATGATAAGCAAATTTGTATGCGTCTCTGGGAATATCTTTATTAGCCTCCCTTCCCTTTCAAGGTAGTGGGCTTAGTATCTCAATGCTGAGAGGTAAAATTCAAAGACAGATAACACATGGTCTAAGACAAATTACCCGGGTTGTTTGGGGGTTTTTTTTGTGACCTGATACTCTGAAATTGCAATATACAATGCAAAAACAGTCTTGCTAATAAAAAGTTATCTCAGTTTTAGTGATGATTCTGCTAAAAGGGGTAGAGGAATGCCATTTTCACAACTTTGTGATCAAAAAAAAATCTCCTATGCAAAGCCTTACCCAGAATCAAAACGCTCTACAATATTTTGTACTCAAAAAACCCAAGCATTAGTTAATACAATAAAATGTTTCACACGGCCGCAACTGCCACTTTAATTAGAAAGCTTTCACAATTTTTGGTTTTAATATGGAGAAGCCACTGAAAGCTAACTGAAAGTTTAGCTGAACTGTGAGCTACTCTAAATATTTTATTAACCATTAATTTAGTTACTCTAACAACAAATAAGAAAGAAGATAAAATCCTCAATAAGAACTATTATCTACTCAATAGCATACAGAAATACATCTTGATTGTGTAGCACTAACAAGTTTAATATGTACAAACTACTTTTAAACTTTGATAGCTTAGCAGTGAAAGGTTTGTATTTGTAAACAAGGAACCCTAACTTTTTTTAACAGGTGGCAATTATGTTTAGTAATACAAAACAAAAACAAAGCCTCTTCAAAAAATTGAACCAAAATATGCTGAAGACAAAAGTTTGTAAAACAGCTATGTTTACATCATTTCAAGGTGAATTTTGACACATTATAAAGGTGAAAAAACAGCTTCAGGTATTAGAAGTGACACAGCCAAGCTACAGCTGCATAAACAGAGCCACTATGATTCCCAATGCACAGAATACACGTGCTGAAGGGATGAGTTGCAACTCATACTTTGTTCACCAAAATGCTAGTGCAGTGGAGTGTGGCTATGATACCATCATATGCCTCCTCTCTGTAGCAGTCAGCTTCCAGAAGCAGCGATCAGCAGGTGTGATTTCTTCTTAGAGAACATGGGGAAGAAAAAATGCATCGTGCCTCAAGTATATAAAAGCTACAGAATGATTAGCATCTTTCTACAGAAAATAAACACATTTTTACAGAAAGTCAAAAAATGAAGTCAGAACAGAGGATGCACCTTATTCAGTCAAATAACTTTGTTATCACTGCTTTGATTTTTATAGACAAATCAAAACACTGGCAGTGTTACTGCAAGTTCCCAATAACCCCCGTGATGATAAAAAATACAGCCAAGTCAACTTGATTTTAAATGCTGAGCAAAAATCAGTACGAATATTGTCAAACTCAGTTTTGATTAGTGTTTATCTCAAACAAGAATAAACTGCACTCAGCTCACGTGACTCATATCTATCCAAGTTTTAAATGATGGCAAATTGGTTTAGAAGTTACCTGAAACCCTGAAGGAGGCAAAACCAGGGGGTGTACTAAACATTTCCAGTTATAACAGACATAAAACTGGAGTAAAAGCAATTAAAGCTTTTTAGGAACCGATTCACATTGGTCACACCAGTCACTTCTGTAAGACCGCAGGGGATGTTTACCTAGCTTCATGGTTCTTTCACTTTTGTCACAAAGAACATTTCCCGGATTATCAATTACCAGACTCCCCATCCTGCCGCTGAAAGGCAGCTACAGCTCCTCTGCTGTGGAGTCAGAGCACTTCAGACAGAGGAGCAAAGCAGGAGCTCCCCACCCCTACCTGCCTGCGCTCCCCCAGCACCGTGTCACTGCAGGCGGCTCACACATTCCTCTGCAGGACTGGAAGACCAGGCAATGGTGTGCAGGTGAGCTCTCAAGTTCTTCCACAAAAGCCAGTGTTGCCTGCCCTACTTCAAACATTGGGCATCGAACCCTAAGATTTTTTATTTATTAAAAAGGAGCATTTGATAACAAAGTACTTTTACAGACAAATTTCCTTCCAATTTCTGTAACTTTGAAGAGAAAGACTGGATTTCATTAAAGAAACTAAAAATAAGAGAAAAATGTGGAACATATTTTCTAGAAAACTAGAACTGCGGGATATCAGTGGGAAGAGAAACTCAAAAACATGAAGAGCTCTGGCTGTTTAACATCCAGTACATTCAAAAACTTGACAGAGCTGTAGCAGTGACTAAATACTGACATCTACCATTTTCTTCACCAAAGCATTATTTAAGAGTAATTTGTAAATTTACACTTGTAACAAGGTTGCCATTTTTAGTTCACCATACAAAGAAGGTAATTTTCTACAAGTACTTGCGACTGATCTGCCATAAAAGTTGAAAGGTGGTTAGAGCCATGTAACTTGGGAAGAAACACTAATACAATCTTCAAACAACCTGCCTTCTACCACCACGAAAACAATGCTGCCTCAGTTAAAACCGTAATACACCTGAAACATGGAAAATAGAACTGTCAGAAATGTTTCAAATTAAACAGTGAAACTCAGAAGATGAGCAAAGCTGTAACTACTTTAAAGCATGTGTCAGGTTACCACGGTACTAATGCTGTAGACGCCACTATCCGGGACAGAAAAGTTTTAAAATTAAATTCCTCATTCACTCAGCCAATAAGTAAGCAAGTATATCTGTTTGAGGTTTTCATAACTGGATTCAGCCAAAAATAAAATATACCCATATACCCCTACCCCTAAGAAACTGGGATAATCTCTGAGTAATTTCTTTTTTAAGTACATTGAGATCAAATGGTTTATTTTAAGTATCAGTAATTCATTTTTGGTTTGTGCACTTTAATAGAAAAAACTACAGGAAGTATCAAAACCCAGGAATGTATTGCTCTATTCTGTACAGGAAAACTTATTCACCTTGTTTCCTGAGCTATGAGAATCTACTTCATACTGTTACTAATCATGTAGAAAAACACAGTGGTGCTCAACACAAACTTACCGCTCCTTTCACTTGTCCTATTACCCTATGACATGCTGTTCTCACACATTGCTGTTTCTTTAAATATATTAAAATATACCTTAGACAAAAACAATGTTTTCATTGATTTAATGAACACTCTGTCTCCCAGGGAAAGTAACGGTGTATCTAGGATATGGAAATTTGAAGGCTGAAGATCCATAACCATTTCAAGGTGGGGGTATTTTCCTTTTTTAAATGAAGGAAGGAAAGCAGAGAATTAGCCAGGCAGAAATAAATCTCGTTTCTCCTCAGCTTTATCATGCAAGAAACAGTCTAGGCAAACACCACACAGAACTTCCACAGTTCCAACAGAAATGTAATTATAATTACTTTGAGAGTACTACAGTTGCAGCTCACTTATGTGCCCTGTGGTGGATAAACCGATAGGCAACAACCTTCTTCAAAAACCATCTCATAACAAAGAGGTAACAACAGTGAATTCTGTTATGGCAGCGGAAAAAAAAAACAAACCCACAAACCAACCTTTCGTCCTAAAGAAAACATAGCTCAACACATTCTCAATGAATAAAGAAAACAGGATCAAAAATCTTTAGTCAAGGACTATAAAATAACTTCAGTAAGATTCCCAAAGTTTGGCTCATCGTACTCAAAAGCTCTCCATTCCTAGCTAGCCACTTCCTTGCCTATCATTACCTTAACTAATACAACTTCAGTGAGTCAATTCTCAAACTGCTTTTTGCAAAAATACCAACTGAACCAAGCTAAGTCAAAGCCTAACAAGCCTTTCTTCAATACACTCAGGCATGCAGACCTTGAAGTCTACAGCACAAACCCCACAGCAACCTGCTTCTGACTTTCTGCCTAGCATCCAGAAATAAGAAAAGACCAATTCTCTGAAGGGCTCTGCTTCACATGCTAGCCATTAACACGGGCAGCAGTAGCGCATACTACAACAGCATGAAGACAGGGAGCAACAGTTCCAGTGCTCAAAGGTAAAAATTTGTTCCAGATCAACTCAAAACCTTAGTGAAAACAAACGCTAAATTTTTCATGCTTTGAAAAAGCATGGTCCCCAGATCGCTTCCTAGTGCATCTCTTCTTAAGAACATTTCATCATTCTCATCTTCTCTTCATCTTCAGCAACATCTCCTTTCCAGCTTGCTGGCATACAAAGCCTCACCTTCCAGTCCTCTGCCTATTCCCCTTTAATAGGAGCAACCTGTCTGGGTTCCTTTTAAGTCAGCTTCTATGCGACTGCAGAGATTCAATGCCTACCCGCCAGGCTGAAAACTGACAGCCTGTCTCAGGGCACTGGTTCCTGAAGAGACACAGTCTATTAAGAACTTGGACCAAACCCTGGTAAAGGGCAACAAAGAAGCTTCATCCTCTCAGGATCTAGAAAGTTTAAGGATTTACAGAAACAGTTTAGGTATTTTCTATAATCTGATAGAAACCGTGCAAACTCCAGGTATGCCACAGACTCATAAAAAGGGATTTTTGGCTTGGAAATAATTTTGACAGGTGGGTGGGTGTAAAAACATTACAGCATATAAAAAAGGTTTATACATTTTTATAATATAAGTTGACACGGTATGTTGGAAACTTCAGTGAGTTATAGGTTTTAACTAGAGTTTGTGCTGTGTAACCAATAGATTTTTTTTTTTTAATTTACTAAAGGACTATTACTAGCTTTTAGTGCCAAATCTTCATTTTTATAGTACTGCTGGGAAAGGAAAGTAGAACTAATATGCACTTTGCAGGGGAAAAAAAAAGTAGTTTTACATCTCTCAACCACAAAATTTTGCATTAGCTTTTTATTATTATTATTATCATACCTAAGTAATATTTTGAAAGATCTTTGTGTTTACTGGGCAATCAACACACAGAATTTCTACTTCAGTTCATCACCAGCTTGCATTCTAGCTAAAACATCTAGCAAGAGCAGCATAAGAGGCAGGGTTAAGATTTTAAAAAGAAAAAGGAAAAAGTGCTATTTAAAAAGCGATTCCGTTATCTTTTTTGCTCCCAAAGAAGAAAAACAGCAACAATCATTTCATAACCATTACATTTCAGAATCCTTGAAAGAAATTGAGACATATAACAAGTAAATGCAAGATTAGATTAGAAGAAATAGATGTTAATACAAAGTAAGTATCCAAATGGTTTAAAAACTCACAACAATAGTCTCATTCCTCTTTCAGTGCCCAAAGAAAAATACAAATGGTGTTAACCCTTATAATAGCTACCTGAAACAAATGCTTAGGATTATTCAACATACAGATTAAAAAGCATCTTCTCCACCGGCTATCATATCAATCTGTTCCTTATCAAGCATTTATGACACAAGTATCAAAACAGAGCAAGTATAAAGAGTTTATCACTTGTTCTCAATCGACACCAGGCAAAATAGTAATTACAATCCCAGGATAGCAATGGAGTTGGGGAAACTGAACACCCCTTTTTTCTAGAGATACTGTAGCAATGATTCTTGGGTAGTTGCAAATATTTAAAATATACCGATGTATCACATATCAAACTAGTTCCTAAAGTGATGCACAAGTTCAAAAGACTTACTTCACTCTACCCAGTAAGGATCTGGCCTTGCCTTTTCAAAATGTCTTAGTTTTAAATACTATTAACTGCTTAGCTACAATCAATAGCCCATAGCTTTCTACTCTACTGAAAGTATGCATCAAACGACTTTAACAGAAAATAGTAGTACTAGGTATAAAATATAAATAAGGCCAAGTTTTCAAAGGAGAAGTAATGCTCCACACATGCACAAACAGTTATAGATGGCTTCCAGGTACCGGAAGACCTTGAAAAAGGCCAATGTTCCCAAAAGCATGTCCTGCTTTTCAACAGTATAAGCCTAAGAACATAATACCTTTCCCCACAGTTTGTCTCACTTGATTGAAAACACAGTACCAGCATTCTGCACCAAATCAGTGTCTAGGTATTCTTGATGCATAATAAATTGCATTTGACTGAAGTAGCATACCTACCTATTCACCAAGCCTGCAAACTGTAGAGGCACATCAGTTCACTGCTCTGTATAAATATGCTTAAAAAAACAAGCTCGTGGGAACAAGGGTTCTAAGCATCTAAATCAGTACTATAAGATAACAACATTCCATGCCTTTGGGTTTTGTTTTAGGAACACCCTGCCCACAAAAAAATTTTTGCTCCAATCACCAAATAAAAAAGATTTTTTGTTTGTTTATTTTGTTCTCTTGTTTCATCACTCACTGTATAATAATGGCCAACCAAAAGACAGCAACAAAGGTGTCTAGTTTCCTCAGATCTGCACAAACATTAAGCTCAATCTTTTCAGATGAGAAGCCTTTTTCAACACTCAAACTATATTGCAAACCAACATACGCTTTCAACAAGCTTTTAAGTGCCAAGTTTGTAAGTGCTGTTAATATGACTCTGAAGGCCAGTTCTGTATTGTGGTAATAGGTGATGAGAGATAGAATCAAAGCCCTTGGTCTAACTGAGAAATGTTCAGAATTCACAGAGATGGGGAGCGGGGGCTGTGTTCAAGACTCAATATTAAGTCACACAGAAATCAGGAAAAGGGAAGAAGTGAGGCTTGCCCTGTGAGGAGCAGAATCCCAGAGTCTGCTACTAGCTCCGTATTTTCATTTTCTAACTCCATTTCAGCCTTTTATTATCACATTCCATTCCTCCTCCTTTATAAAACTAAACAAATCAACTGCCATGCACTGCTGGCAAAAGAAAACAACAAATTACTGCAGACTTCCAAAAACCCAGTTCCTTTTTAAGTCTTCAGCACAATGCCAACGAAGAAAGATGTACCCGTTATATAGCAGAGGATGGGGATTTTCTCGGTTGGAAAAACCCAAAACCTGATGACTTTGAATTGAATGGTAAAAGTTAAAGTTGTAATGGGTATTTGTTCCACAGTTCTTAATTAGGGTACAACAATGCTGTCCTTAAGCTATAGAGAAGACATATAAGTTTACATACGCATCAGATGAAAGATCCCATCACAGGCGTTAATATGAGACAAGAAGGAATTTCCTAAGCCTTGGCCAGTGTGGGCTCCTTTTACAAGGCCAGCAATATCCACCACATTCAGAAAGGCTGGAATTTTGCTGAAACAGAAAAGTTAAGTTTCATTACTGAAGCATATTAGCCAAAATTTTTGGCACAGAAATAAATTCAGAACATGAAAATCCGACATTTCTTTTTTCTAGAACAAGTTATACATGACATGAGCTTTCTTCCTTATTTAACGTGCAATGTATAAAAGACAAGATTCCCCCTCCCCTGTAAAAGATCAACCATTATTTAATTTCTCTGTCATTATTCATATAAAATGAAGTAAACTAGTTTCTAAGTGTGGAATCATACTGACAACTATATGAATAATCAACCAGGCCTGGAACACTGAGGCATGAAGTCAGTCATCCGTAACGAGCAGTTTTCATAGTACCAAGGGGATAAGACACACAAACGGCCATTGCACTCTGCTATCGCACACCTCTAAGGTTATCACTTAATTCAGTAAGTTAAGCAACTTTCTCAGAAGACAAGTGCATTTTTTTAATACAGTGGTGATTAAAACTAGCAGTGGTCAGGGTTATGCAAACACTTCGAAAGAAAGAAAACAAGTTAAGATGAAGCTGGCATTATAATGTAAACAGCTGTGATGTTTTCCACCATAGTTAACAGCAATGGGTTAGCAGACATGTCTACATGACATTTTATATAGCAACAACAGAATAGTCATGAAGTTCAAGTTAGCTTACAAAAAATGGAAAAAAGCTTTTAGGGCTATGGGAAACATACGGCAATTTATAAACTGCAAGCCTTTTACCCTCTGAAGATTTTCAAGTTGTTTTAAAATGAGCAAATAACTTCACAGGCATTAATCTTCTCAGGTATATTCTAAGCCAAACTACTTCTCAAAATCCAGCTGAGTCAGAAAAAAAACCCCTAAAACTTTGTGATAAGATGTTGACTAAAAGTACCTTCATATGGTTTATGCAAACAACACCACCATCATAAACAGCAGCAGAGACAGAACAACACTGAAATGCTGCAAATTCCTCACTTGCAAAGGACCAGAAACCGCACACCATAGTCATCAAGTTCTCCAACTTGATGGCTTCAAAATAAATAACTGGAACACTACTTAATTTCCATCAAACACTTCAAATTATCACCATTACATTTCATTAGCACTATGCTAAGATTAATACAACAGTTCACTATTTTACTGCCAGTAACTGTAATGGAAAACACCCAAATCCATAACAATGATGAGACGGGTGTGACTTACACTATGAAGTCTGCATGAGCATACAGTGCCAATTTGTAAAGCCATGAAAAGCTTTCTTTTATGGCAAGTGTTCTTCAACATGAGATTCAAATCTAAAGATATACATTCTGTTGTCTACCTTAAGATGTCTTTTCCAAAGACCTTTTGGTCTGGTCCATTGCAGTGCTGCTCACAGACAGAAGCAACCACATAGGTGTGAATGAGTGCTAGGGATGACCTAGCCAGTGACCTCCTAGCCAACCCTATACAAAAACCTTCTCTGAACAGCATTACGCTTCTGAAGTCTTTATTGTCCACATCCCAAACTGAGCTTTATTTTTATTACTGTGACAGCTTGCTGATAAATATATTTGGTTTTTCAAATATTGAAATATTTGACAGCATTACTGCTGTCAAACCTGTAACAGCAGCAAACTCCACTAGCATAAGAAAACCACCCTTCTCTTCTTATCCTGATGCCTGGTATGGCAGCTACGGCCCAGACAGAAAAAGCTGTAGTTATGGAAGTCTGTGGATCATTGTCTCCGCTCAGAGCAACGGGCTTAGGTAGAACAAAACAAGCTGGGGTTTTTTCAGTGCTGTCCCACTTCCATTTCACTGCAAATAACACAGTTTAATATTAGCAGATGCACTGCCTCACTTGAAATGACTCCGTAATTTGGGGAGAGATGATCCATTAGAGTCTGTCTTAGTATGCAACATCAGTATTTCTGGAAGAGTGGTGACCTAAAAGCAAAAGATCTTATCCTGGTTTTGTTTTCCATCTTCCTCTAACACTTCCCAAGAAAAGTGATTTCTTTCAAGTAAACTAATTTCATAATACAAGATCTGGACACAATCTTTTTCTTTACCAAGAAAGGTAAAGAAAGGTGAAGTTCAAAGTATTACTAAACCTGTCAGGTGTAATAAATTAGGAACTTAATGACATGAAAAATGTCATTAATACCTTTGTGAGGCACTTAGAAACAAGCATGAATAGAACACAATACCCAGAAGGGTGAGTTTAAAAAAATACGCAAGAAAATACTTACAACATAGCATGAGTTACTTAAACTCAGATACACAATATATTGACTTTTAGCTTTAAATTTCACTAGGCCCATCCTTGGGAAGACAGATGTTGTGTACTGCAAGTTAATGCTGTTGAATGCAGTAGAAAGAACATGAACATAAGTACATTCTGAAGTAAACAAACTTTGAAAACGTCACATTTTTGTCCCACTATGGTGGTCTTAGCAAATTTTTTTTTTCAACTACCAGTACACAAACTCAAACGGAAACAGCAAATCCTTAAGTTTAACACACTACCAAGAGTAATGCACATTCTGAAGACAGAAACCAGTAACTCTATTAATGCATTAACCCAATAACTCCTTTTGCCTGACAGAATTGCAGAGCTAATACAAACCTCAGAAGAAACAGCAGCAACTTCCCAGTCAGAATTGTTATAATTCCTTGCTTTTTGACACATAACTAAGTCAAGAACAAGGTAGAAAAATGCCACTCTTTAAAACACTTCTCCATTGTCATTTTAAATTGTGTTTTAAGAAAAACAAAGGTGGTGTTAGAAATGTTCTCCTTCTGTGCTCCCCTCTCATCATTCTGGTAGGATTAACTTCCTGGCCAGCCATCAGAAGAATTCACACTTTCACTACAAAGATGCCACATTAGAGCAAGAAAAATACCTTCATATGCAGATGGAACACTATCACCAGAATCAACCTCATTTGCTAGACAATGGAAAGAAAAATCCCAGAACATTTATTTCACAATTGACTAATAGGAGCAAGAGACCTTTGAAGACTAGTATCCGGGTTTCCAGCATGTTTTCTCACCTTCACCTTGGGTACCACAAAGCTAACATTCCAAGCAAAATAAAACCATCCCCATTCTTGGCAGCCCGTTATCTAAGCCTAAATCTCAACTTCACCACAGAAAGATGAACACAGAGGAAAGCAGAAAAAGGCACAAACTAGTCACACTTGCCTATACTCTGAAGGACAAAGAGTAAACATTATGAAACTAAATAAACAGAAAACACTGCAAAGAATGGTGGAAAAGTACCATATCTCTCAAGTGTGTTTTAGTTCTTTTAAATGTAGACCACTTAACTGGATTGTTCTTTCTTTTTCCCCTCTTCTAAACAGATTAATTTCCATTTCTTAAGATTCGTTAGTCATCATTAGCATAATGTCACTGAGCCTCAAATGATCATCAGGAACAGGTGGCATCAACTGATCATTTGTACAAATCAGTGCAACACCAATCTACCATAAAGCATGTCACGGGAATTTATATTATGAAACAGATTACCAAATCCAGAAGTATCTCTATATTTTAAGTGTAGGTATAATCATTGAGCAAGGATTTTTTACCCCACTTCGAAATACAGGAACAGTGGTTTTGTGTTAGCATACTACCTTCCCTGTACAAGCTACTGTGCAACAAGAGCACAAGACTCACTGGGCCAAAGAAAGTACAGTTTTGTAGTCCAGTGGTTAGGGTATTTATTCAGGAATAAGAGACTTATGCATCCATAGGGTTATGCATTTTGCAGGGGAGGAGGCCTATTTCTCACCAACTTAGTTTCAAACTACTGTCCAAAACAGTTATTTAAACAGGCAAGAGGAGTTTCTTTACCTGGCCTGTTTGTTCAGTACGGTAGCACTGAACGGTACAATGCAACCAGTTACCTTTTTTCTTTTAAATGCACACACATACAGTATCTGCAGTTTGTTATGCATGTATTTTTTTTTCCAAAATTTGAGGGGAAGAGGCATACATTTTTCTCGAGTTGCCACAAGTAATTGTTCAGTTGAGAAACCTCGCAGGCAGCATACACCTGAAACTTTGACTTAGATTGAAACATCATAACAAAAATGCTGTTTCTCTCCCTGCGTTTTTATTCTTCTAGGCTTCCACAATCTCTCTTCTCCAATGAAAACAATACTCCAATAATTTCTCTGCAGCATTTACTACAGTTTACTGAAATCTCACATCCACCAGGAGACCCTGGAAAGCCACATGACAGGTTCAACTAAGTTAAAAATGCAGCAATTTTCCAGGAAGCCTGGTTGATAATTCTCATAACACGCTCGCTTTTTATTCATTTCTTGAATAGTTCAAGACATTTCTCTCAACTCAAACTCTACCTGATCCTAGGTCCCACATACCAAAAAGGCCAGATTCTTCAGTATTAGGGTAAAATGTCCAGCTCCCCTTTTCTCTTTGGTAAAGCCAAATGTGCTACTCATCTCCTGGTTCCAGCACAGGCTCTTCTGCCTTTAAAAGCTGTTATTTGAAAACTGTTAGAAAAGGGAAAGTCTTCTTCCTTCCCAAAAATCCATGTAACTTAAGTCGGAGTCATCCGTTAAGAGTTCACAAATGACCTGAAGTAAAAATAGCAACATAGAAGGAGAACATGTATATTGTGACAACTTCTTAGAAAGCCATTTGACTCAGTCTGTCCTCACTGCTATTTTTGGCTCATTTCCAAACAGAAAAGAACAGTTCACAGTCCCTCCCTCTTCCGGGACACTGTACAGCTTCTGCAGTCAATCTTGCAAGCAGTTTTGACCAATGTAAGCAAAATACCTCACAGGGTAATTAAAGAAATCTGCTTCTAAAGAACTAGGTACTGCAGATGAACCCTGGTCATTTCTATGCAAGAACAATTTCATTAATAGCATTTTATACATGGTACTGACAAACAAGACTTGAACCTAATAGCACATGAATTAGCAGATTTTTCACTTCTGGTTAAGTTTCACTTACATGAATTATAAAAAGGTAAAAGATTCAATGTGGATTAAGATACATACTCAGTGTCCCATGTATATCAAATGCCTGCATTCTCAAACTATTCAGTAAATTATTACACCAACAAGATACAACTAATTAAATTTTGCCTTCTCCCACCAGGCAGAAAACACGGCTCAAGCCACCACTACTTAAGGTCTTTCATTCACTGCTGGCAAATTATTCATTTGCAATGCTAGAACAGGCATCACAGCCAAGTTGATTTACGCAGGCTCAGAATTAACTGAAGAGCAGGCAAACTCAGTAACACCAAAGGAAGAAGCACGTTAACAACAGGATATACTTGCCAATTTTCAGCTGTTTTCTGTAAAAAATGGGATTCTCTTACAGATGCTGATATGCCAGAGTTACATCCAGCTAAGTTATTCATGTTTCACTCTGGAATTACAGGTGGTTTTCATTTACATAAATGCTCTTTTTAAACCTAGAGTAAGTCCCACATGATGTCATTCAAAAAGTCCCACTGCTGATCTGGTTTCTAAGTAGTACTTTCCACCAACTGATTACATAATTTTGGCTTCAAAACTTTATCAAGTATCTGAGTATGCTATCCTACAATAAGTTCAAGAGAACTTTTATTTAATATTAATTACACAGAACTTTCATGACCTAGACAACAATGGAAGTTACTCAGATTTAGTTCAGTAACCATCGCTTGAGCACTAAATATCTGAATGCATTAATTTTAACAATCTACAATGCAACAGAACAAACCAAAGCAATTTGCTGACAAAAAGGACAGAGATCCTGAAGTACACTGGACAGTGCTAGAGCTGAAGGGTAGTTGCACTTCACATATTATCCTCCTGTGAGATAACCAGGATTGCTTTAAAATTTAAGTTTGAAAAGGACATCCAAGATAGATTAAAAACAGTCTAAGTTAAATAGGAATGTTTGTGGTTGCAATAAGCATTGTGTTTTGTGAACACATATGTACAAGGCAACATACCCACTTACAGGTGCAAACAAACAAGGAATTAAATTAATACTGATAACTTGAGAAAGGATGAACCAAACTACTTAC
>NW_008824035.1:9468296-9469144 GCF_000699105.1 Pygoscelis adeliae | reverse complement strand
CTCATTTTTTTTTAACCAGAGGAGGAAGCAGAAACAGACTTTAAAACCACTTCTTTTTATTAATGTTTTCACACAGGTTGATTACTATCAGCCAATGCAGTCCTTCAGTTTTAACTATTTACAGTTAAAACATGGCTTAGGCTTACATTGCTTCTATCTGAGTATTTGTTTTAGTTAATCATATAGTTTAAAGTAAAGAAGAAAGAATGCAAACAATTGCAGTGAGGAGATTATTTGGGGCACAAAATAAAAAAAGAGGAAATAGCAGTTTCCTCCACACCCTCACTCAAAATCATTTTGAGGTTTGAATCAAATGTCACCACTGAGACACATCTCCTGGTCAGGCACAGTACGCTACAGCTGTGGTAGTAGGCAGGACCATACAGGCTAAGGCTGGTGCATATATATACTCAGAGGCTTTCAAGATATTTATGAGTTATGACACAAATCACTTGTCCAAATGATATCAGTCTGACATACTTACACTAAAACATATTTTTAGGCTTAAGGTGACTAAGCAGCATCTTAATGAAATTTAGAACAAAAAATGCATGATAATAGCTTTATTAAAGCTTTCATTAAGTTACTAAAATTTCTTTAGATGTGCTACACACAGTTCTTTTCTTCTGTAAGAAACCTGTAACTTCTAAACACAAAATGTCCCATTAAAATATTAACTGCAGTTAACAGATCAACTGTTTCTGGCTTCCAAGTCCCAATTTTCAAGGCAAGAGCTACCCGCTGAGATGAAGAACATCTCTTTTCCATTTCAGAATTAGCAGATCTCATCCTCTGCTACCTGCTTAAGATTCATAGATTGGGAGAGGGGGGGGGGGGGGAACACCTTC
>NW_008824035.1:9463220-9468256 GCF_000699105.1 Pygoscelis adeliae | reverse complement strand
CCAAAGAAAATATTCTCTTTACAATTACTAAACTGGAACTAATTCAATCATTGGTCTGTCAAACCTTGCCTGAAAGTACCCGTTTTGGGGTAACAGGGGTAGGAGGACAACAAAATAAAAAGCCAACAGTCTCTCCTTTCTGAAAAAGCTACATGTTGGCACAATGTAACAAATATGAGTTTTCACTGAATATTGTATAAAATTTAAAACAAATAAGTAGTTTAAATACATAAATTAAGTTAGTAACAGAATATAAGCTAAGACCTTAAAATAACAAGCATTCAGAATTTTTAATATATTAAGGTCCCTTTTTTTAATATCAACAATTTCATTCACACCAGAAAGCAAGCAATAGGTGACATTAAAGCTCAAGGAAATTTGCTCATCTAATTAATTTGGCAGCAACATAGCAGTTTTTACTGGAAGTTCTTGGAGCCCACCTTCTGTGTACAGTCTATATCACTGAACTTATTTATTGTAAACAGTCATACACATCACCCACTGCTGCAGAAAGAAAAAAAGCACAGGTTATAAGTTCTGGCAGCGTACCTTAATCTATTAAGTACAGATTTACTTTTACGTAATAGTCTCTAAATTGTTGCCTACATGATTTCATTTACAAACATTTACATTTCCAATTAAGTAATACCAGTCGGCTTTCAGCATGGGCTAGCAAGTAACTGCACACCAGTCCCATCCAAGCTGATGCTTTCTTCTTTTGGAGATCGGAATGGATCTTCAAGCAACAAACGGTACCTGAAGAGCCTAACTCTTCCTCCGATGGCAGAACAGCCACAAACTCACACTAGCAATATTCACGGCAACAGAGTCCACCTCTCTGTAGCGGCAGCAGCAGCAATCTCAGCTCAGCGTGACAGACAGCGACTGCCAGCCCAGCCCAGTCCCACTACTCTTCCCTTCCCTCGCTCACAGCAGGCATCAAGGCAAGATCACTTTAGCCTGTCATACATTATTTTAGTTAAGACAAACTCCCCCTTTTTTTTCCCACCTCCCAACAATGACTGCAGTTACGTGATGACTAAGTGTAACATATGGGAAATAAAAACCTGAATGCTTTAGATTTTAAAAGACAAAATCTTGAGGCTAGACAAGAGTCTAATTTAAAGAGAACTCACTGTTTATAAAACATTCTGCATGCACAGATTTATGATGTCTACTAATCCAAACAAGTAGAAAATTAACACAGAACGTATTACATGAAGATGAACAAAATCAAGACTATACAAGAGAAATTAAGGAAATTAAATTAAATTATATAATTCAGATGTATATCTTCATGACCATTGCCACCTTTTCCTGAGTTAGTCTCAGACAGATGAGCACAAACAGCCCAAGAAGAGTTACCTCAGTCTACTGTGCTACTGAATTATCACTGCTTTATTACTGCTATAGTGAAATATTAAAATCATATAAGCAGCATAAGTGAACTCAGGAGCTGTATCTAGCCGCTAATCCCCACATGCATTGATTTTAAGTAACAAAATACTCTCTTAAAATTAAAGTCAAAAGACCATTCAAATGAAAGCTGATTTACTATTTATATCCAGCTTATTATCCAATTCAGTATATTTACTGAATACAGATTCAGTAAATATACTATTTTCATTAATATTTAAGGGTGATTTTTTTCCAGAGAGAGATTTTGCAAGTCGGAGAACACACGTACAGGTATTTACAATATTAGCACTCCCCGTAAGGACAGACGCCAAAGGCAGGATGAGGGGAGAGGTAATAATCTCTTTGTCACTTCAACTATTAATTTAGAAGTAGCCAGTCATAGCTAAGTGAGAAGAAAAAGAGATTATTGATGTGGCCAATGCAGCAATAACACTACAATTTAGAACAAAATTGCCAACAAAACTTAAAAGCCACATCATTATCTCTGCGCAATCAACAGCCAGAAAGTTTTGTCTCAAATTCAGCAGACTTTTGTTTTATGATCCATACAGTAACAAGTATGCTTAATACTCACTTGAGCAGGAAAAACAAGATAACATGTTGTAACAATCCACCTAAACAAACAGCTCCATATTAATGCATTTTTCAGTATTTAAAAAGTACACAGGGATTACAGACAGAAGCAACCTGTTTGGACCTGATTGTGGGTGCGATCTGGCTGTAAAACTGAGGCCTAAGTGTTGAAGGAAAGCACAGACGTGCATGCTAATTTGCCCTATGATTTATGTACACTCACTTTATTCAAGATACCTCTGCAAGTAACTGCAAACTGAAATTAACAAGTCACAAGTGCCTATTAAGTTTCTGTTTTCTGAAAGCACCTTAAGTTTTACTGTTCAAGCAAAAATCCAGTTCCCACACTGAACATATAGAGCAGATTATGGCAACAGTCAATAGCAAAAACCATTGCTGTGACAAAATTAATACACTCCTAGAATAAGGAAACAGTTAGAAGAGACACATTGTAGGAATATCCCTGAATATACCAGGTAGCAAGTAGCAAGTGCCTATAAAAAGGAGAGAGAGTCAGGGGGAAAAAAGGCTGCCCATAAAGCTTACTGTCAAAAGACTGAGGACACAGGTATATTGATAGATACTTGTTTGGCTACCTACAGCATACACAATATTCTGAATGACACAAAATACAGGGTGGAAATTTTACAAATGAGCAACCTCATGACACGTTAGGTATGTCCGCTACTGTTCATTTTCCAGATCTCTTCAGAAGATCCTCCAAGTCACCTGGGAGCCACTGCCTTCAAGGACAAGAACACCAAGCACCAAATGGTGCTGAGCAATGACTAGCAGCTCCTAGATTTCTCATTCTCATACCACAAAGGTCATATTGGAGCGGGGGGACATATAATCCAGGTACATATATAATTTCACATTCTAAAATGGATGTCAATAAAAACTTATAGACATTATAGTTGCATTCAACTTCTGTGAAAACCCTGGGTTCAGTAATATTATTTCAGCTGCTTAACTGAAGAAAAATATTAAGAATTTGAGTTACCTTGGAGGTTTGTGATACTGGCATAGGAAGTCAAATCTGTCATCTGGCACAGGTACTCGACTCTCATTTGGATCAATAGTACAGAAAGGAAAATTTTCTGCTGCTGCTTGACTCTTTGTTAACACATTGAAAAACGTTGATTTCCTATAAACAAAATACACACATTTTTAAAGAAGTTCAAATTAGAAGCATTTAAAAAGGCTGGATAGAAACACATCTTATTCCAACCCAAAAGCAATACTGAACTTTCCCTTTACTTCAACAACAGTGACCACTGCCCTGATTCTAGCACAAGACACTTTCAAATACACATACGAAGTGTCCCATTGAAACCCAATGATGTTTACCTCTCTTCCTTGCCCTTGAAAATTCCCCTAAGTGCCTGTATAGCACATTGCAGTTAGCAAAGAAATTTTAAGTCAAAAGCAAAGCACAGCTCTACTGGCCGCTACTCGTTTTCCTCAAGCACAAAGTGAGAAACCTATAAGGATGCTTGAAACTTATTCCGAGTGAACTAGTTTTCCCAAGACTCACCAGCTCTTTCCACAACTGTATTGTTTCTTCAGATTTATTTATGTATTAACACAATTTCAGTATCTAAGCAATAAAAGTCAACAATCAAAAGAGAAAAAAGGGGCACAGAAAGCAAACCACGTCAGTTAATCAATTACAAGTAATATTTTGTTCATATGAAGATACAGTTCTACCTTACCAAACATTTTTTATCCTTGTTAAATATCAACGGAAAAAACTGCAAATGGTCTCAGGGGAAAAAGAACATTTTCATGTAAACCAAGTAGCAGATTATTTTGTTAGTTGGCATTTATTAAACCAAAAGCAAACAATTCTTGAGCTACTGCTAAGAGAAAGTTCTTAATCAACTCCTGAATCTTCTACCATAAGTATTCTGTATTTTTTTTTCAGTTTCACCTAACTTCTCAGCCACTGAAAAAAAGAAACCTGAAAGCTGCCCTGCATACAGCCAACACGCTCAAAGTCAGTCACGATTTTCTTTGAAAGTTACATCATAACAACTGCAATTGCTATTTTTCCCCCATTGACATGTGATACAATGTTACTGCTAATTATTTCCTTCCTGGTGCGCAACTTACCTACACCCTGAAAAATAAAATAAATGATAATGAAAAGACAAGAAAGCAGTACTTATGGCTCTGAGACATGCTCAAAGACTTTTCCTCTAATTTTTTAAAGATTTAAAGTTTGAGAATGCTGATAACGTCTTTTACTAAATACGATACACAATTAATACCAATAGTTTCTTACAGATATTCTGCAGGCAATTCATGATCCTTTTTAAGTGCCTGAAGTATAGCTCCTTTGAGGAGCCATAACAACTACAGATGAGAAGCATGACAGAGAACAATGATTCATCTTCCATCATCTCTCCCAAACTGTTAACTTACACAACATTTTTCGTTACAAACTCTGAAGAAGTTTCAAGAATGGAAGTCCTCTTCACTGCTAATGACACTTATGGTATCATTAACCCTTTCCCGTGCACATCATCCTCTCCAAAAAGAGAAAATATAAAAGGAATTTGTATGCACATGCATGTGTGCGTATGTATTTGCATAAAAACGCACATTACAGACGCACAAGAGTGGAAGTAAGGAAATGCAAAAGACGTAGTATTTTATAAAGCTCAGCAATTGCTAAGACTTTTTTTTCCTCCTTTTAGTTGTTCGCTATTATCTTGTCCAGACTTGTACACACCAGCCTCACACCACCGGAGTGTTTTAGATCGCTCCACCTGTAAGTAGTTCGAACAAGCGAAAGATGTTATGTCTATCGCTGAGCAAAAAGACTGAGATTGCGTCCCTCAGCTCGTACACGCACCTACAGGCACCTACCTTCGCCCGGAAAGCGTGCCAGGTCGCTCTACCTGCAGCAGAAGCAAACTCGGGGAGAGCGGGGAGCCCCGGCCTGCCGGGCGGTCCCGGCCCGCCCCTCCGCCGGCCCCCAGCCCCACGCTCCGCCGACCACTTACCCGACGTTTGGCAGCCCGACGATCCCGATCTTC
>NW_008824035.1:9439634-9462171 GCF_000699105.1 Pygoscelis adeliae | reverse complement strand
GGCGGGAGGGCTGGTGGCCGCGGCAGCGAGCCCTGAGGAGAACACCGGCCACCCGGAGCTTCCTTCCTGGAAGAAGCAGTTGTCCCCCCCTCCCCATCCCTCCTCCCAAAAATCAGTGAGGCGCAGAGCCGTGCCTCTGGGAAGAAGTGCCAGGTGGTGAAATTGGTCAAAGAAAGGTGATGGGGCAAAGAAACCACCAAATTGGGGCTGCGTGAGGCGCAAAACCAGCCTGAGGAATCCATGCGGAAAAGAAGCGTCCTGCCAGGGCTCCTCACCCTCTCCTGCCCTAGGAGCAGGACGAGGTCTTCAGTGGCTGGGTTATCTCCAGACTACGGGTAACAAAACTCACTTAGGTTGACGCTTCTGGCCATTGTTTAACCCTTTCTCTGAGGGATGGTTCCCTCACAGTTCCCTGGCAGGCAGACAGTGTGGGAACAAGCCACAAACAGGGCAGGCAGAACTGCTCTGCAGCCCCGAGCGCGTGGTGCCATGAGCCATCAGGGGTTTTTTCCCGTAACAGCTTCTACGAGTTCCCTAGTTACCTGCTGTCAGGACTCCCAGCTACTTTGCAAAAGTGAATATTTGCATCCTTTCTATACAGAAAACTGGAATGTGAGGAAAAGTCGTTTAATTTCCCAGGCCCAGTGACTCAGAGCCGGAGGCGAGAGCAGAACCCCAGGGACAGTTGCTGCAGATGAAGAGTCCAATCTCCACCTCCAGCAAAGGAGCGCTAAACCCTGCTGTGGTTCTTCTGTCCAGCAGAATCCACCAAAATGGGCAGGAGGAAGTAAAAGGGGTCTGCAAGAGTTTACAATTGTGCTAGAAAAATTATCTCCACACAGGGGTTCCATTTAACCTGTAAATAGGAATTTAGCGTAATGAGTGATCATTATTATAATAACCTGCGTTTTTGCTGCTTCAGCAATGGCTGTACAAAATCAATTTTGCTGTCCCTAAGAAGAAGAACACAGGAATGCAAAGCCTGTTTATTCAGTCTTCAGATGCAAGGCTCGATTTCACCCTTGCGTCAGTTCTGGGAAGAAGTGACCGGTTTCAGAAGTCAGTATTTCTAGGACGTATTAGGTAACACAGCATGTAAATTTAGGGCTACACTGACAGTTCTCCGAATAAAGATTTTTTTCCATTTGCTGTTTCAAACAAAAAAGTATATGATTTTAATCTGTAAACAGAATGAAGATAGTTAATCAGCTGTAAGAGTCATTAAGATCACCAATTTCCCTGCACAGCATTATTTTGATTATATAATTTGTACAGAAAAAAAGATTTTAAATTGATATGAGTCAATAATGATTACACCTTGTCTGCATTCTGTGTCTAGATCAACTTTTTCTTCTGTCATAAACCTGTGCTAATGTTATCTTCAGAAACTACCAAGAATGTAAATACTTACCTTAGTTGTATGTGCAATTTCCTTTTGTGAGTCTTTTAAAATATTTTAATGGAAAAAGAATTCCTTTTTCATCTAACTTCAACTAAAAGAATTTGCCAAAAATAAATAAATAAGTCTTCAGCAAGAAAACAACAGTTCTCTCAACCTAAATTGGCCCTGTCAAAATACGTGTTGTGATTTCACCCGGCAGGCAGCTAAACACCACACAGCCGTTTGCTCACTCCCCGTCCCCCCCCCCCCCCCCCAGTGGGATGGGGGAGAGAATCGGGAAAAAAAAATAATAAAAAAGTAAAATTCGTGGGTTGAGATAAAGACAGTTTAATAGGCCAGAAAAGGAAGGGAAAATAATAATAATAATGATAAAAGAATATACAAAATAAGCGACATGCAGTGCAATTGCTCACCACCCACCGACAGACGCCCAGCCAGTCCCTGAGCAGTGGTCACCCCCCCCCCAGCCAACTCCTCCCAGTTTATGTACTGAGCATGACGTCACATGGTATGGAATGTCCCTTTGGCCAGTTTGGGTCGGCTGTCCTGGCTGTGCCCCCTCCCAGCTTCTTGTGCCCCTCCAGCCTTCTCAGTGGGTAGAGCATGGGAAACTAAAAAGTCCTTGACTAGCGTAAGCACTGCCTAGCAACAACTAAAACGTCGGTGTGTTATCAACATTGTTCTCATCCTAAATCCAAAACACAGCATTGTACCAGCTACTAGGAAGGAAATCAACTCTATCCCTGCCGAAACCAGGACAGTGTGTGATGCTATCTTTTAGGATGTCCTTCTCTATAGGCTTTTTTAGCAAACGTGAGCTCCAAAAGCTTTCTGAGATGATTACGGCTCGCAAGAAAACTGTGAACAAGAACCTGGACCCTTGTGGAAATAATAACATTAATGAAAGGGAAACATCAAGGCACAAAGAGTAACACTGTTCACTGCAGGTAGAGATGTGGGCTCAAATTTCCTGCTCTTCTGTTTCCTGACCCAACAATCCTGCACCAGAGCGAGAAGCACTGGAAAGGTGACATACTCAGTGCCCAGACAAGTGCCCTGAGCATCCGTACGCTTTTTGGATCCAAAGGAGCGCTGGTGGTTGGGCACACTACTAGATTTTTGTTCATGCTTACCTAGATACTTATAAAGATGGCGTATGGTCAAGAGGAGCCCCTTGTAAACACATTGGGATTTGTTTGTAACAATTCACATGGCAATTTAGTAAATAATAAAGTAATCATCCTCTTGAGAGGATGATCTGGGGATAAAATAGAGATTTCAAGAAGAAAAGATGAAACATTTAGAACCTATGAAAAATTAATTGTGGAACGTTACAGAAGTCAGACCAGGACTCTTCAAAAAATTAGACATTTTCTTTAACTCAGGCTCTGCTTCTCTGAACCATTAAAGACAGGCACCATCAAGTGTTTGCCTGCTAAGAAAATTGAAGGAGAGAAGGCGGTAAAAACTGTTCTTAGAGCATGTCCTATTTTAAGTCCATAAGATAAAATTCTCAAAACTTGAAAAACGCCAGAGTGAAGGAGTCAAGATGAGAGTATCATCAGATTATATATCGTCTCTGTCACAATAAAAGGAATATAATCTTGAGCATTAAAAAAAAAATCTTTTTTTACTTTTTCTAAGAAAGGATACTTTTACTAAGCCTAATTTGGAATTACACATAAAAAATGGCTGTTACAACTTTTTTGCTTTTTCAGTGACATGAGATTTTTGCAACAATATGGCTGAGGAAAAGAATGCCGTATCTGTTCAGAGCTTTTCTATTAGTATGGTGATGATCAATAATAGGCAGTTCTTGCTGGTAACATGCTTATATGGTCTTTCTACTCTCTTAAAATCTAACACTATACATTTAAGAGGGGAAAAAAAAGAGTATCGACTGACTAATTCAGATTAAAATATAGTTACCCAGCTGTTGAATGAAGCTAATGGATTACTACAACAAACATTCAGAAATATTGAAATTAACCACAAATATTTATAAATAACTGCAGAGCAGCCCCTGCATCCTTCACATCCCTAAATTACAAACTTCAGTAACCAAAATTAGTTTCCTTTCCAGGAATGGAATAAACACATCTTAGTATTCCACCCTTCTAAAGTTCAAGACAGACCACTTTTATCCACACTTGTCCTGAAAGTAGAGTTATGCAAGACTATTTCACAGCAACAGTAAGGGATGGATTTGCCTAGCTCTATTAATAAGACCACAAACTTTCTGAAAGGCTACTTTTGGGGAGCTTTTCCATTTATTAAATTCTCTCACCATCCTGACATTTTGTCAGACAATTTCGTTGTCCATCTTTTTAGTGCAGGCATGATAGCTCTCAGAAGATAAACTTTTTGACTGTCTTCTTAAAATAAAAATATTTAACTCTGCTGAATATTTGTCTGTGACCAGAAAGTTGGTATTTATCTAGCAGCCGGTTAAGTTTAACTTTTTTTTTCCTTACCAGTTCATAAGCACAATACAGGCATAAGCAGTTTGCTACATGAAGTAAAGGGGTGTCTACATATACATAAAAATAATAGAGCCTACAGTAGGTATAATTATCATTTTAGCTATCTGGGAAAACAGCTGACCTCTGGAAGAGAAAAAGAAATTGTTAAGATCCTGACTACTTCTGTTGCTGTACTTCAGTGTGTCTACACATGGTACAAAGGTCAGTGCTGTGTGTGCAAAAATTTGCAAGTTTGAATATAATTTTTTAATTTATGCTCTTCATACAACATACTGTAACAATGCCTCCCCCCCATTGATCTCTATATCTAATTTACTGTTAGCACGGCCGCTTCACTAAATACAGATACAGGACTTTAAAGCATTTGATTCCTTCAGCTAGAAATCGTCTCTTGGCATCTTACATGCTTTTGATTTCAAGTCGCTTTCAGAGTCATGGTTTGCCTTACTTGGTAGAATGTTTCTATCCAAATCTGTCATAATGGTGAAAACCTCATTTTAAACTGGCATACGTAGTTTAAACCATAATAATCTTAACCGTATTACATTCAAAATGTGTTTTATAAGTTTAACGGAAAAAACCACCTAGAGAGCAGTCATCTCAATGTCAACTCTCCAACACAGAAGTACTGCACAAATACAGCTTATTGTACAGCTGGAACACGTGCAGAAGTCAAACAGCCCTGGAGCAACTCTACCTGATTAAAAACAATGTTCAAGGGAGAGAAATAAAACAAACACCTTGTGGTTTGTGCCACCAACATACTCTTTGCTTTTTGCTGCCCAGAACATATATTTACTGCAAAGTCACCGTTAACTGCAAAAATAAGTGGTTTTGTAGAACTGAAAGAATAAAGACAGAGCCCCTGATCCTTGCTGTGACCAGGCAATGTTCAGTGCAACCCAGGGGGTGAGAAGAACACAGCTGCTTTTGCACACCACCGCTCCCGAATTGCCTGGGTCCGTGCCACTTGGAGGGAACTGGATGGCTCCCAGTAATAAATACACTCAGCGCTAAAAAGAAACACTACTCAAGGGCATGGTCTAAACTAAATGGTGTTCATTGAGTTCTGTGAAGTTTAAAGGTAGTCATCACCCAGCTGAACTGTACTTTAATACAATATTTTTAAACGTTACGTTTGGTAGGGTTCAATAGAGTTTGTTCTTTTTAACTGTGGATTCATCCAGTTTCATAGACAATCTAACCTTATACCGTTCTTTATACGCTTAAAGCCATACTATACTTTGTGTTTTATATTTACTCATTTTCATTCTTTTGTATTGTGCTGACTATCCTTGTTTTAAGAATGGTAACAGGTTGTTAATGATGTTAGTCCTGCTCCAAAGTCGGTCAGGATTGCTGTGGTGACATAAAGCATCTCTCACCCCTTTCTGCAACATCCCAGACTTTGCCAGTCTAGAAGCGTATAATGCAGAACAGTCTGTTCTGCCACATATTAATAGTATTTCTAGATCATGAGTCTGGAAATTTCAGCTGAATTTCATAACTTTAACGTGGACGGTGTCACTAACAGGCATAATGCCTACTGAGATTTTCATAGTGAGACTAGTGAAACACAGATTCACTCACAGGAAGAGAGAGAAAACTGAGGAGAGAGAGGTACTATAGTAGGAGAAATTACCTGGGAATTAATGACATTTTAGTTCAAAAATGACAGGTCTACTTTGAACTTTTCAGTAGCCTAGCAAAATGACAGTGTAAAAGCAAGTACCAATCTAAAATAAAAATACTTCTATGATTGCTACTAATAAAAACAGAGAAAAACATCTTAAATTGGGACTGATCGTGGAGCGGGCAATACTAGGCTTTTTCTAGGCTTCAAAGATGCTAGGACCATTCTAGCATAACCACTTTTTTTTTTTTCTACAAATGAAACCCTAAGACCTTAAAAGACTGTCAGAAGAAAAGAAATGGTAGTGGCCTAAGAAAAAGGTTTAGATTTCATTTTATTTAGTGCCAGGGATAGTAACACTGACGAGTGGGTTAGTCAAGATGCGTGATAGTTGAACAACTAAGTATGAGAAAGGAACATGAGTGTAAAATACTTCCTGTGCCTTGAAGGGTATTATTGAACACAGAAGGAGATGCTCTAATCTACAGGTAAGGAGACTTCTGTCTCTGAATTTCGGCTATACCCATATAACTATTAAAAAACCCCAGCAACCTGCAAGAATGCTGACTAGGAATAAGCCCACAGAAGGACTCATTCTGGAATCTGTTTTCTACAAATCTTTGGGCATGTTCAGCAGCCTGGGAGATACCTGCAAGGAAGAAACTTTAGGGAAAATTATATTTTTTTCTGTAACTTGTCTCTAACCTCTAGATTTTGTGCGAGGTGTGAGTTTGAAGTTACAACATAGAAAGCTAAAATAATATAGTATTTGGCATTTAGTCTAGATTTTTTTAACTGTGTGCAGTTAAATGTCCATGCAAGAATAGTAGACTCTTACTAGCTTCCAAAGACATTTCATGTTTCTCTTCTAGGGCACAAAAATGTTTGTGATTGATGTAATATTTTATGATAGATTCAATGACTTCATTTTGTTTCATGTATTGAACACACTACAAAAATGTATTGAGAGATCTGGATAATTGAACTAAAAAATGTGTTTTCAGAGAAAAAACCACAAACCTCATTCTGGGCCTAGCCTAACGCACATTAAGTTAGTTATTTTCTAGCCTGATAAGATACAGTCTATTTTGATGGAAGAACAAGATGAGTTACCTAATAAAATACATAAGTAAAATGACTATATTTTTCATACACTACATATAAATTGTAAAATGACTGTAAAGTGAAAACCAAACACAACATCATGCAGCAATTCTTGAAGTGTTTTAAATTTTATTTATATTTTATTTATTTTACTTTATAACTTCAGGTTGTAAAGTATCTTATAACCCGAAGAGTTCAGATAAAACTGATTAATACTATTCATCTGCATTTCTAGAGGCTGGGAAAAAGTTACTCGTGGGCAATAGTTAGGACACCAGTTGCAAAGTAGCAAAGAATTCTTTAAGCTCTGGAAAATCTGCAACCTTTACCAGGTCAGCCAGAGTTCTCACAAAAATTGCAACAGCTGCAGCTCTTGCTACAGTAATGGTGGAGAGTAACTGGCCGGATGCTGAGCCCAGCGCAGTACGCTGAAAGAGGCTGTGACATGTTCCTCTGGGCTTATTCAGCAAAGCACCAAAGCGCATCATACCTACGCATGTAGAAAGATGGTAACAGGGATACAGTCTACACCTTCAAGATGAGATTGCGTATGAAAATGTATAAAATTTCAAGAGTTTACAACAGCAATCATCTAGAAGTTTTGCCTCATGAAGGTACATTGTTAGGACGATCAGATGGGTGTATAGCTCGGTCCAATTCAGAAATACTGTGGTAGCACCGCACCCCTAGAGAAGGTGGGATGACAGTTTCTGTTCTACGTTAGGATTACAGTGACATCTGTAAATACAGTGGAGATTTATTTTGTAGAATGCGTCAGTTTACATGTAAATACTAACGGCAAACTGCTGGTATTGTATTCTTGTGGTTATGATAAGAATCCAGTTATTACTTCCTAGTAATTCAGTTACTATATTATAAAAATCCAATAAAAAAGCAATTTAAACCTTGGATCGTATATATATTATTTTTCTTTAATTTCACAGTAGTGTTCTTATTTATAAGAAAAAGTCACAATACAATTATGCCTCATTTAAGCGTTCAGGAGAGGACCTCTTAGCTACTTCGTGACTTCATAATTCTCTACTTGCAAAAGCTTAGCAGCTCAGCAAAGCTTTACTCAACACCAATGTTTTCCCCATAATTTACTTACAAAGTTGTTCCTAACTTTCTGTTCCAAACTGTGCAGTACTCTGATCCGTAAATGTGGGATTTGCCATGTTGTAACTTAGGAAACAACTTGTATATGCGCACTGTTGGTGGTGCCAGCATAAACCAAGAGTCCACAGCAATTGCAGGGATCCTAACAGTCCTCATCTCTACAGGCCAGTTAACAGTCACAGTCGCCTTGCAAGCACCATCATCCGGCAACAGCTATTAAGGTGCCGATGCAGCTGAATACAAACCTATGTTTAGCAGTCACCTTCCCATTGTATCCCATGCCCCGTTTTCCCAAAATGAGAATTACATTCACCTCAGTAATGGGAAGAGATCACTGTCCTGCCCTGCTAGTTGCCGGGGGGATGGAGGATGCACACAGCAGGACAGAACGGGGCACGCCAGAAGTGCTCGCTGACCAGCCGGCAGCCTGAGAACACCTCTGCAGAGGAGTCCTGGAAAGACCATGAAATCCTATTACCAAACACTGAGAAATTACTTATCAAGTGGTAAAGTTCACTATCACCATGTTAAGAAATAAAACATGATCACAGAAATCCTGTTGCCTCACAATCCTATTATTTTTGTGGGTATAACCAAAGTATGACTTAACAGCGTGGATGCTTGGATACAGATTTCTCTAATACAGATTTCAGAACCCAAATAAATTCTGCACAGGGATTTTCAGCCAGAGTTTAACTATGGGCTGCCACTATGTAATTCCTGCCCCCTGAAGAAACACAAGAGCGTGGCCTACCGTAAATAACCATTCTTCTGCCAAATCTGATCTACATCTTTATATACATTTATGCCACTATTTTATAACCCAGTCTCCCTTTTAAACCAAAACTCTGGCTTACAAAGTATTTTTGTTCCTCTCAATAGCTTTACTTAGATCATTACGTCTTTACTACAATGTAAAAGAAAGGGTAGTGCATTTACAGCCAGCGCAATGAGAACCCTCGAGTGGGGAAGACTACTGCTGATCATCCGTGGGAAGGCACTGAAGTAACATCAGCGACCTGCTAGGAGAGGAAGGAAAAACGTGCGGCCACTCTTCTGTCCGATGCAAAACCTTTAATAGTTTAATTTGTTACAAAAGTGAAACAGATCAATTGACTGTATCTCTGCGACACCGAAATTTTGCCTGTCACGAGGAATTTTCATAGGGAAGAGCAATCTTTATTGGGAAAGGTACTCGCTCGCTCTGCTTTCTCGCTAAGGGAGATCTTATGACTTTTGACATGCCAGTTACAATTTACAGGACTCCTGACAATATCATCTGAGAAATTACACATTTGTGGTGGTCTTTTTTAGAAATCAGATTCTTAAAGTGTGACCCCTTGTTTCTAACCGTAGGCGAGGTTTCATAACCAATCCGACGGGAAGTGAATACAGTTGTCAGCTGGTGGGGCAGAAATTTTTAATGTCAAGAATCCGAGAATCTCTGAAAGCTCCATAGCCTGTAGTAATGGCTGTCTAATATGGGTGTGTAGCATAAGTAATTTGGGAAGAAAAGTTTATTTGCTGCCTGCACAGAGCTCTGACTGCCAACCTATATATAACTTTTTTTTTTTCTTCATTTCAAGGTGGGCAATAATATGTCTTTGCACATTATATGAACTTAAAGTGGAATATATTACTGAGGATTTGAGGTGCCTAGCTCTCTTAGACTGCTCGGAAAAAAAATCAAAGACTGGTACCTGAAGATATACAGGATCCCTTTAAGACATTTATAGATCATTTGATATCAGAAAATACTCTTCTCCTCCTACTTTCCTGAATATCTCATCTATAAACCATTGTTTTCAAAAAAATGTATGTGCTGGTAATTAATACTTCTATAGCTCTTTTTTAAGATTTATGTTGTGATTGTTTATCACATTTCCCATAATAATGTCTTTTGTGAATTCTGTTCACTTTTGTGAAGGTCTCGTGATGCAATCTCCAACCTATTTAAAAGAAAATGCTTTGTGTGCCATTTTGTACTCGTGGTCGTTTGGAGTTCTATTTCAGCTTCATTAATATTGATGCAACTTGTCTCTCCACTCATTCCCAGCAGATTCTTTGAAATTAATCTTCAGCATTTGCTGCGATTTGTTTCTGTTTTGTGCTCCATCCCTGAGCCCAGCTCTTCTCTAGTTAATTTTGTTTTCTTTATTTTTATGCACTTGCTATGACTGTTCTCCTACTTGTGCCACTATGGTGTGTCAGTCCTTTATGGGATCCCTGTTTCGTCTCTGCCTTTCACTGTGATTTTCCGTCATTATGGCCCTCTTGAATAAAAATGTAGCCCTTGTTTCTGACAAAGTCCATGTTCCTTTTCTTTTCTTTCTGTGTGATTTTCCATCATTACAGTTCTTAAATTTCTTGAATAATGATATATACTATGAACAAATGCATGGAGCAGTAATGGCTTCATCAGTGTTTTCTAAAATATATCTGCAGCTTTTAGAGCATACAGTGCTACAGCAGAGTCTGTGCCATGTTTGTAAAAGCATGATTTTAAAAGTGTATTTTGTAGCCTATTGATGACTATGCCACTCTGCATTAATAGTTTGCCTTCGTTCTAACATTATCTACTTCTCAGGATAGTGGTTCCAAAATGATATTGAAGTTGAGGAATAAGTATTAGCACTGCACATCTTTGAATAAAATGGTGAAAACATAATCACTTTGTGATGTTTACAGCAATACCACTATGTTATGGAAATAACAGGATTCTTGTTAGGCCTTTTACATGCAGGATGTATTAATAGGTTTCGGAATCCTTATTAAAATAAGTCAAGGTTCTAATTTGAAACAGTGTATCATAATAAACAAGTAATCAGAATAAATGCTTTAAAAATCTATCTGCAAAAATGTGATAAATGAAAAGTTGCACTTCAGTACTAATTAGTTACATTTGAGTTATGTCAAATGCATGATGGAAACAAAAGCGTGAAGACATTTAGACTTAAAATCTCAATGAATAATGTCAATTCACTGATTTGAACAATGGAAATCTTTAATATGCCGTAATGTAAATTGGGGTAAAAATAGGCATCAAAATATGATAAAGTATTTCCTGCCTTATTTGATAGTAGTGGCACAGTAACTTAGTCCACAAAGTCCTTTAGTGATTGTAAAGGGGGAAAAAAGTTAATTACAAAACACTGACCAAGTATGTCAATGGCATTAGCTTTTGTTTTACAAAGGCATTTGTTTTTATTTTTTTTTTTTTTTTTTTTTTTTTTTTTACATCCTCTGTTAAATGATGTCCATTGGTGTTTCATTTTGGATGACAGATGGAAAGCTCAAAGGTCTCAAAGATCTGGAGTGGCTTGCAGAAGTAAACCATTGTTTCCAAAAACATTTGTTATGGTATTTACAATTGGCTACAGTCTTTCCCACCAAAATAAAGGGGTTTTTTTGGTTTTAATTAGAGAAAACCTGGATCCTATGTGCCCTGTTCTCTTCCATTTGAATTACAAGTCTCCAAATTTCTTGACGTTCTCTAAGGGAGTGAAATGCTCCAGTTGGTGGCTCTGGCTCTCAGCCCAGGGGCTGGGGACACTGCCCCCCTCCCACCAGGGCAGCTGGTGGCCTGGAGCTGGAGAGCCACCCACAGAACTCCAGCCAGGCGCTCAGTGTGACAGCAAGGCCAGCGCAAGCAGCATCCCCACAATACCTGAGCAAGAAGAGCAAAGCAGGTTTGGTAGCGGTAACCAGGATCAGCCGAAAGTCCAGTAATTGCCAGAAAAGCCCAGAGTGACAAAGCAGGCCTGTGGTCAAGCCAGGTAGCCAAGTAAAAATAGGTGCGAGATTGGATCACGAGACCTTCCCAAAAGGTCACAGAACTAGGGGCAGGCACGCCTACAACCTCACACCTGAGTGTAAAGGTAGCTCTGGAGCACAGACAACAAGCCCCCAGTGAGGCTCTCTCTCACAGCACCCGGATCCCAGGTCGCGCCCCTGCACCGCATCAGAGCTGCCCCGAGTGCAGGCAGCCGAGCCCCTGGGCGGGCGGGAAGAGCTTGCAGTGCCTTTATGCCTCACTCGGGGCCCTGACTCAAGCAGCTTTCAATAATTGATGCTCCTTACCTTGGTGCCTTGATTTAGCCTGAAACATACAGCTGAGAATGTTTATATACCCCATTCAGTTTATCTTCCAAGAATCAGTGACCGTTTAATAACGTTTGTATTAATGATTGCTTCTTACTACATTCCCTTACAACGCGAGCTTGGTGCCTCAATGACAGCTATTGAGCTGGGCTGCTGGTTCAGTGAAAAGCCTTGGGAAGATCGCTAATTTGTGATATGTATCTGCCAAATGATGATCCCACTCCAATTTTCTTCCCTCACAGTGTTTTGTAGGTTGGAATGCGTAGGTAGGTGGCCAAGTTTGAATAGCTGTGTTATGTTAGTTCAGTAATGATGAAGTGTCATTATTTTTGGCTAATGCTAAAGCGTAACTGGTGTATGGCCTGACAGACATATCCGAAACATTTACAGCCTCTGGAAAAGAAATCTGCACAGTCACTTACAGGGCTGTGTCCAACCATTCTAACGAGAAGATAGAGATTGTTTTGCAGCACAAAGTGGGAGAAGACTTAATAGAATCAGTCACAGTTTTAGTGGTACCTCTGCTTCAATACCCAATTTATGTCAATTTGTACCCAATTTTCCAAAGTAGATGGTTGAGAACAATATTACTATTTTTTATCTTCCAGGTAAGGGTATTTATCTTTTCATTTTAGCTGGGATAAGTTATGCAGTCGCTTCTCAAATGCAAGTTTCAGTCCATCATTGAATAATAACTTGAATGATTGCCCCTCTTAACCCTTAGATTGGAAACGTACTTGCACAGTCTGAATCTGCAAGTTTCAGTCCCAATCGTTCTCTGTTTCAGAGAAGTACTGGCAAAACTAGTATTTGACCACTATCCCTATCAATCTCAATACATATCTCAGCCAAAAAGTTATAAAAGGTTTCAAATGTATCTAAGTTGTTTCCTCTAATTCAGCAGACTCAGGGATGAAACTTTGTGATGAAGGTCTTGATTTTGTTACGCAAAGAGCCAAGCAAAGCCATGCCTTGTTTTCAAATCAAAACAATAATGAAAATGCACAGAAGAAAAAAAGGCTCACAGGATAAAAAAACTGCAGTTAAAAATGAACAAAATAAGTGATTAAGAATTTTGCCTCAATAGCCACCGTACTTTAGAACAAAAACAGGAGCTCGCACGTTCATTGCTTGTTTCACTGGAGAAAACTGGAAATCCAGATGACTCCACAGGTGAATCTTAGATACAGTTAACAATTTTCACAGCAATTATCCATGATACTTTTCATGTTGGCTAATGCTTTCTGCATGATCCCAGCAGAAACACAGGCTACTTTTAAAGGCACTCAACAATCAAGAAAGATCGAGTCATTGAAAGTCCACCCCAATGCAAATCTCAATGCACTTACCAACTCACAACATTTTGTCGTAGGAAACCAGTGATGATATTCTGCCTATATCTTCTGCATATTTTTGAGCTGTTAGCGTGTGGCAACACAGGAGATCTCCTATCAGCTCACTTTCAATCTCATGGGTCATATGTTCAAGGGAATAAGCAACCGCAGCAGCAACATTTGCAAACTGATCTACCTGCAAGGCAGAGTAAGAACTCCTCTTGATTCAGGCCAAAGGTGATCTCGAGTTTCTCCCGTTATTTCTTCTGTCATTTCTGGGTTTTTTTGTTCAGCACTTGGTGTATCACTGGAATTAGATGAGACTGAAATACCATTTGCCTCAGGATTCTTTTGAGCTTAAGATTCCCACTTCTCTGGAGAGATGTACTGTCAAGCACAAAATGCCTAAGAACAGCATTCAGTCAGGAAAGAGATGATGGTCACTAGTGCCAGTATTCATCTCACTGCTGCGATAACACGAGGGGCTAGATGATCTCCACAGCACTGAAGCTGAAGTTATGTCTGCTGTCAGATCATCAGCTGTGCTAGTCACAAAAATATCTTTAATAGCCAGATTTGGTAAAAAAACCACATTGTTTGTATAGATCATATACAAATCCCAACCACCTCCCCAGTCTGTACCTGGAAGTATGAATGACAGAGCAGTCATGACACAGTGTCCACTTCTCAAAGCTAGGAGAGGAATAAGACAATTAAAAACCTGAACTGGCCTCTTATCTAGCCTTGTTACCCTTAGCACTTGCTTGAATGCCTTCTGCCCAGTTGAGAAACATCAAGCTGTTTTAGAAACACCCAAGCAAGGGCTTTTGGGAAACAGCCAAAGCTCAAGGACTCTTTGGCACTCTCAGGGCTTAGAAAAGAAAATCTAGAAAGCTTCTCTAGTGTTTCAGGAAACTGCAGGATGAGTTAAAACCATTAATTGCACAATTACAGGTGGTGTTCTGTGGATGAACTTAGTTTCTCAGCCATTTTTCACAGATTCTTTTGGAAATAAATCCAAAGGTCCCAGCAGCCTGTGAATCACAAACACTGTCCGGGAGATGCTATGTCTAAGGGTATGCGGTGAACAAATGTAATCATTACATTTACAAAACAAATATTTTCTGGTTTGTTTTTTTTTTTCCTTACTTCAGAGGTCAATTTCATATCAATATTATGTAGTACACAACATAGTATTATATGCTATGCACTGAGATTTTTTATAAAATAGTTTCAAAAGTAGTTTTACTTCTTTTATTTTCTCTACTTAAGGTCAAATAAATATGTATGCACTCAACGTTCAACCGTCACAGAACTCAAAAATCCCCTGAAGTTGTGACTTTGACTTGAAAATAATAAGAACGTGTAGCGTTTTGAAGGAGGGAAGAAAATTAATGACTTAATTTTTGATTTTTGCATCTCTAAGGAGATCCGATAACTCCTCTTTCAAAATTTCAGCCTTCAATAAATTTATAAATATGCCTGGCTGCGGCTACAAGTGGGATGCAGAAACTGCAGGATACTGAAGCCACTCCCATAACATTTAAGCGAGGGTGTACATCAAACCAGGAGATTTATAGTAATCCCCTGCTATTAGACACACTTTTCCTGAAAGTGCAAGTTCCCCTATTAGCTGCTCAGCAGGGGACTCCATTTACCCTGCAAGCTTCCTGAAGTGGTCTGAGGCATGCAAAATGTTTAAATTTTGGGAGAACCACAAACAGCAATATCTCCAGAGTACAAAACATGACCTATTTTTTTAATTGCTCACAAAAAAAGACATGTCCAAAGTGACATGGATACAAATAGCTTAACTTGAACTTGCCTAGAGCCAGCTCTGTAAATCACACCCCGTAAGAAGGATTTGGTTGTGAAGCCTCGTCAATTAAGTCAACAATCCATCAGGTGAAAAACTGATGCTCCAGTATCTGAGAGACCAGCCTCCTTGGAAAGAAGAAATTATAACAACAACGAGGCCGCCTCCAGCTTTGATTAGTCTTCCCGTACCTGACAAAAAGCCCGCTAGTAAAAAGTATTTTGTCAGCAACTTCAGTACTGCAGTTTTATATTCCTTTAATTCCTGGAGGCTGCAAGAGTTAAGCGTTTTCAAAATACTTGATATCGTAAGGCTTTAAGGTCTTTCTCCCTTTTTCAGTGTGTACCTTTTAGCATTATTGACTGGAGAAATACCAGCCTACTTAATTTTGAAATGTGAAATTGCGATAGATTGTGAGCTGCGGTAGGTATGTGCATCTACAGTCTGGGAATTCACCCAGGGAAAGCACCTGGAAAGAAAAAAAAAAAAAATCCTGATTGAAAAAACCCTAAATACTGTTTCTTGTGGATACTCACTAAAATGTGTTTGTGCTTAAGAAGCTTGAGACTCTCTTTTGTTTAGCTGAGATTAAAGATGGTAATCTAAAGTCTCAAAACCCTGAATCACAAAAATTTGTCACATTCATGCTTATAAAAATGTTCTATTAATATCTTTATTATATTATCTCTGTGATGGGGTGAACGAATGCTAAAAAAGTTCTGTAATTGATTCTGAAGTTAGATTCCAGGCATTAGATAATAATTTGATTAGGTATCAAGACATTTGATTATAAGGCTTTTATTTATTATTTACAGTTTGTTTTCACAACATCTAGTTTCAACTCTTCTGAAAGAGATTAAATGGGGACTACTTTTAATTTTCATACCAACAACTGCAAAATAATCCTTGAGATTTAGTAATACCAATCCAGGAATACTTACAATTAAACAATTTGCAAATGTGGGCTACATATAATTAGTACGACTTGCTGAATGAGCTCTTTTCTTCGCATTTTTAACAGTCATGGCTGTGTTGATCTGAAGACAGAATCGCTTTAGTGTCAATGTCCATTTTAGATAGTAGTGCACTGCTGAAAGCTTATTCATATTGTAACCACTACCCATCACTAATAGAGAACTGCGTTTGGAAGGATTTTCCTCAAACTGATAGATCAAATGTGAAACTGCTCACAAATGCAGGTTATGAGTCTTTTCCACTGTACGTATCTCTGTGGCTACATACTACTTCCAGCCATTATAAATGAAAAAAAAAAGTTGAAATCAATAAGAATTACAGGTACACCTCGTCTTCTGACAGAGTTACATCTGGACAGTTGCAGCATTGCACTGGCACGTTAAATGGCAACTTGCATATTCACAACATTAATGTATTCACAGCAAATAGCTAATTAGTTTGCATTTTGCTTCCATCATAGAAAAACTGATTTTAAAAAAAAAATAACTGCTAAAAAAAGTTGAAATCAATAAGAATTACAGGTACACCTCGTCTTCTGACAGAGTTACATCTGGACAGTTGCAGCATTGCACTGGCACGTTAAATGGCAACTTGCATATTCACAACATTAATGTATTCACAGCAAATAGCTAATTAGTTTGCATTTTGCTTCCATCATAGAAAAACTGATTTTAAAAAAAAAATAACTGCTTTTCGCTTTTTTTTTTTCCCTTTGGCTTATTTGGATTTTGTTTCTAATAAAAAAAAACTGGTTTTAAAAAAAAAAAAATGGCTTTTGCCTTTTTTTTTTCCCTTTGGCTTGTCCCAAAATAGAAATTAAAGTTACAAGTTTTTTCTGTTTTGGAATTTAAAAGGTATATATGCAAATGAGGTATAGACTTATGATGCCAGAGTTGGGTAGGTCTTTTCTCCTTTTCATTTAATAAAATAAATACTTGTATGCAAACATCAGATCTCATCCTAGAGCTAATATATACAACTAATATATAATTACTATGAGATTAGTTGTGATCCTAATCTAGTAGTAATTAGGGTATAAATGAGCTGGGATTTTTGAATTAACCCTTCCCTGTAGGCCAGTTCAGTATCACTTCACGTCAGTTCAAGTCCTTCCATTGGAAAGACTCCAAATACATTAGTATTTTACTTCCTTGGACAGAGTAAAACTTCTTTTGGCAGAGTAAAGCTGCTTTTATCAGTAAAGTTTCAACATTTGAGAAGATTGTGAAACTATATAGGAATTTAGCTACAGTCCAAGGTTCTGAGGCCCTGTGACTGATTTCTGTGTGAGCATTGCTCTTCAAGACGGTTATACACTAGTTTCCCTGAGTTTACTTAGTATTATTCATATATTACTGTATTAAGAAATTTGGCTAATATCCCCAAACTGTTCTCTGCTGAGAAGCCAATGTTAACCAAAGCCAGGGTTCTGCAGACTCACACACAATGTGGACATTTGAAGAACAAAGCAATGGTAACCAGAACTCCCTACACTGCTGAAGGAGCATCCTTTCCAACCACAAAGTTAGAGGAAAAGTTTTGGCGCAAGTAGAGACAACAGTTTAATATATTCCTAAAGAATAGTTTAATTGGCTTTGTATAACTATTTCCCTCCTGCTCAGATATTGGTATGCCCCCATTCCTATTCTCCTAACCATGTGGAACACATACTTTTCTGCCACATGTTAGATTTCATACTTTATATTATTTAAATACCACAGCACTGTGTGTTATTAATCAAAATCTAAATATTTTGGAGCTGTTTGTTAAACAATTTTCTAGCATCAAAACCTTACAAAATCACAATCTGAGACACTCAGCTGCCTTGAAGCTCTCTTCAGAGAACACTTCAAAGAGGAAGCCTTTTGTAGAGGTCACTTAACTATATTCAACTCTAGAAATGCAATGAAACATTTTTTGGTTTAAAAGTTAGAAAGAAAAAATGTTATGTAATTGTTTTAAATTGTTGGACTATTTAAAAAGTCATGTTAAAATAGTTAAGTTCCGTGATGAGACTTGTCTTATAACTTTTGACATGCATAAGCTATAAAGCATGCCTATTATTCATTTCAGAAATAGTTTTGGATACCTACACTGAATTAAACTGTCACAGTTGATGTAATTATTAAGCAAGATTATAGACCATGCTCAGAAGTTCAAATAGTGCCCATTTCAAAAGTCCCCTTGGTAGTTATGAGTCCTAGAGCAACCTACAATGACTGGTCACACCGGAGCAGGGTATGAAAGCTCTTTTTGTTTAAAGCTTTTCTTCTCAATCCTAGTTACAGCAGAGTGGTGCGAATGCAAGGGATTTTAGTTGTTAATAAATTTAATACATCTCATTAACATTTTTTACATGCACATACAGCCAATATGGAGCATAAAAAAGGAGCATGTAGTACTTGTCACTTGATTTCAAAACTGTGGATTAGTTGCCTGTATGAAATGATCTCAGACTGAGTACCTCGCTGCAGCAAATAAAATCTAGTGGACAGTTGTGTGGATGAACGTTCTTAACATTATCAATCAAATTGCAGGCATCTATAGTACCACTTTCACCTTTTTATACCAAGTGATGTGTGATCAAGGAGTGTTAGATCAACCCCGACATCGCTCTGTTGCTAAACCAGAAAGAGATACTCCAGCAGACAGTCTAATGCTGGACCTGCTGCATTCTTAAAAGTGGAATTAGCATTCTTAAAAGTAGAAATACATCAATGTAAATACACTGAAATGTGGGGGAAATTAATTTACTTACAGAAATATTTTCAGCTACACATTAGAAAAAAAAATCCGAACTACACAGGAGAAAATTGCTATCTATTCTGAATTTTAAATAGAGCAACGAGATTTGTGATGCTGTTTTCAACACTGCTGTTTTCAGGTTCACTGAAATGTTTGATACCTTCACAAACTAAACAGGAGATTCGATCTTATGGCAGTAGTTTCACTGAAGCCTTATGACCAGATAACCGCTTCATTTGACAATGTCATTTATGCTTGTGCAAATCTGGAATATCCTCTCTGGAATTAATTTAAACTACTCTTGTGAATGCAGATTTACGGAAAAGAGTATGGAAATTAAAGCACACTGTTTAGCACCACTTTTTACTTTTAAAGATTTAAAAATATTCTTTTTAGCTAGTACAAAGAAAACATGGGCACACCGGCATACATATGGCTGTACACACTTGCACACCTCCCCTAGAAAAGTAGCATGCCAGTATTAGCTGGCTAGCTGCTAGTCATTTTGATCCAGGTAATCAATATAGAAATAACATACAGTTAAATTTTCTTCTCCTCTGAGAAATTTTAGATAACAACATTGAAGTAATTCATGGAACCTTTTCTTATTCTGTGTTAACTGCTTAAAAAAAATCGAACACCTTACACTAAAACATGGTTCTAGCTGATTATAACATTATAAAAAGCTGATTATAGAATAAGCCTTGCAAAAATAAATAGTTTTGTCCCTGTTTCCAGAAACAAGATGGTATTAGCAAATCATTAAATATAATAATCTGGACAAGTTTGCCACTGTCAAGTGTGTAGAGGGCCTGGAAAAGTGATTATTTCTTAGTCATGCAAATTACTTGAATCCAAAATAAAACTGCCAGTGTTTCTGGGGCAGCATCAATGTTTAAAGTGGATTCCTTTTCTTTCGCTTTTTCCAATTTTTTTTATAGTAACTTTTGTTCGATCGTGATAAACCACTCTCATCTACAGCATTTACCTTAAGAGTTTAGCAAAATATGTACCATAGAATAGGGAAAAAAATACTGGCCTCCTAAAGGTTTTGTACCTCCTTTCTTCCTCCTTCTCCTTTTTTGTTTTTGTTGTTGTTACATAGAAGTCTCTAAGGTCTATCTCTTGGTATTTGGTACACTATCGCTATGTTAAAGGAGAATTTTTACAGTTCCGTCTGATCTAGTTTTTCAAGTGTGGGACACATTCTGCTGACAGGTATCAAGCGCCTTGTCTCCTGGCAAATGATCAGTTCTGAATCCCATCCTAACTGATATTTGCTCTTTGGGGATGGAAAAAAACCACAACATGTTTTATAAAGCTCAAATTGGCCTTATCAAACAAAACATCTGCGAGATTTGTGAGTGACTTGTGACAGCAGGAGACATCAGCACCAGCCTCCCCAGTAGAAGTCACTGCAGTTAATGGAAGCTATTATGGAAGAATTCTGGCAAGACTATTTTTTTTTTCCAAACAACTAAAAAAAATTTTTAAAAAATGTTATGTTGTTACGGTAACAGCTATTTGAAAAATACTGTAACAAAAGGCAATCGAATATCAAAGTACCAAGCTGCTAGTTTGACTATTTGGTTTTCTTTTTAAGCAGTTTATTTACAGAGATCTCCTCCCTCTTCCTTATGCAGCCACAAGTGTGTGAGTGCATGCTCAGGTAAGACACCATCTGCAAATAGTTTGTGTTTGTAGAATTTCAGTCTTGGAGCTGCATAACTCCAGATACCGCAGATTTTTTACACATCACTAGAACATCCAGTGTTCTAGTGATGCCCATATGGGCTGAGTCCCTCCCTCACATGGCAATAAAACCACATTTTGTAGCATTTCCAGTCTGCACTTTTGGCACAAAGAGGTGTTCCTGCGCTCCTGTTGCTTCATGCGATATGGCTAGCCTCTTTGCGGGTACCACAGCTACTCCCTGGAAAAGTGCAGTATCGCATCTCTGCGGTCTGAGAATCAGCACCTTCCCAGCTGCTGGGAAAACAGGGTTCCAAAACAGCCTCAGGAGTTAAAGCAGAACGCAGCAACATACTTTTCCAAAGCCTGCAATTGTATTTTGCACTTTACAATTTTCCAGAAAATTTTCTCTGCGTGAACACAAGTTTCTACATGCACTAACTTCAACATCTTACTTTGAATAGGAGCATGTAGTCCTCACTCAGATAAAGCTTCTGTTGAAGTTAGTGCATAACGACTTGGGTAACAACTGAAAGGGCTGGCTACTTGATTTTACATACTGATGTATGTACAGTGATAATATGAAAGAGCTGGAGGACACTGCCACCTCTTCCTCTTAGACCTGTGCTTTCAGCCATCGTGTTTACAGAAAAACAGACAAACAACACACATTTTTGTGGTACTTGTCTCAGGCTGAACAAACCTAGGAGCTTTGCTAAATTTCCTCCAAACTGCATAACGGAGGATCACTGCACAGGAATTGTGAACATCTTATTTCTTAACACAGAGATGAGACTTTAGAAACGTGAAACGTGCATTTTGTTTCGCTGCTTTCAATCCCTCTGAGGTGTTTAACGGTCTGCGTTTACAGGGAGTCCCATTTTAATGAGAGTAACTAACAGGGTTTATCTAACAGGATTATGAACGGGGGGGCAGGGCGATATGGATGTTGGCTTCTAGTTGTTTTGCTGTAACTGGGAATTTTGTAGTCATGTTGTTTTCTAAATAGACAAATGTTTGTTAGTGTCAACATTGAAAATTAGTCATGTTCATGTGCAATAAAACCCACAAGAAATATTAGATAGCAAAAATCCACAACAGCTTATTTTGCATCACTTTGCAAAAGAGAAAGAGAGCTATCTGTTCTCTGCGACCATCCAAATTCAGTAACAATGTGCTATATAGGTCCTACTGACACTCATCTGTATATAAGGGACTGCGTTGGGAAACTGAATGCAAATGGTGGTATTTTCTAACCCACCCAAAAATCCCTTGAGCATTTCAGACATTCCAGTCAAAGTGATTCTTTAATGTGGGACCTACTTACCACATTTGTTTTACATTAGAAAATGCTGTATAGGTTGTTTACATTTGGAAAAGTCAGTGGAGAGAGATTTCTGTAAGTGTTCTGAAAGAAAGATTGCACCGTCACTGCAACTAGGACAATTATGGACAGACACCGGTAATAGCTGTTTAGAAAATGTTAGAAGCATTATTGTGGATAATAGGCATTCTTTTCTTAGCGTCGCCCTTGCCCGAGCTTCATTTTCCATTGGTGTTGTCCTCCTGGACTGCTTAAGACAGCTGTAGTCTTCTCATTTACATAAAGGTAACAAAAAGTTGACTGCTGGGTTGTCCCAGACCGAGTTCATCTGTACAAAGGTCTGAAACTGTGAGGGAATACCTAAAATGTCAGACATGTCCAGTATCTAGTGCTGCTGCAAATTATCACCTCTTCCAGGTCAGAAAGGCCAAAATAATTTCCAGCTCTATTTTTCTAAAAGCCATTTTCATTTAATCTGTCCTTTACAAATGGTAAATTTAATGAGAACTTCAGGAATAATTCAAACTAAAATTAAGAAAAAAAACCTTGATATATACGTATTCAATTCAAATGTATTTTAGTAAGCAACAACCTGGCCACTATTGAAATAGTTCAAGTACTATTGAAATAATAGGTACGTTCGCAAAGGAAACCTGCTTTCTTTTAAAGTGACTGTATGCATTATTTCAGCTTCTTCTGATAATAGCGCATTTAATACCAAGGCCAAGATGCAATCAATCTTTTTTGTTGGAAGAAGGTGTTACGTTGTACCGTATGCTCACGTTCACCTGGCAGTTTCAATCCGCTAA
>NW_008824035.1:9433710-9439611 GCF_000699105.1 Pygoscelis adeliae | reverse complement strand
AGGGCTGCTGCTTGCCTGGCCTCCGCTGCACTCCGCTTGCCCGCTTCGCAGGGCCGGGGGGAGCGAGGGAGGTGAGAGTGGGACTGGGGGAAAGGAAGAGGTCTGTCTCTAAAGAGACACTGAATTAGACTGGAGTGAATAGTTGACATCCTCTGTAATTATACACGCATTGAACTCTTTACAGTTGACTTAAGTTACTTCGCACTGCATTGGTGTGGCCCTCCGTATTGATTAAAAGCAGCATCTATTTACCTTAACAATAAATGTGGAGATTAGTAAAAGTTCACTTGATCACAATAAGAAGACCGATAATTAAAGGGCAATGCAACCCAGATGGAATGTAAGCGCCTGAAGCAGCATGTTAGGAAGCATAGGCTGCTTTTGTACAAGAGGGTATGCATGTGTAGGTTAAGGCTTGCAGAAAGCCCTTCAAGTAGACAAGTTTTTGTGGAGGTACTTGAAGTAGAGGAAGGCCAGAACCTATCCCGAGAAGGTTGGCCCAGCAATTCTCCTGGGCAAGGTGACAAATACAAAGGTCTGGAAAAGGAAAAAGACTTTAAAGCACAATGTGACTAAACGGGCAATCTCTACAAAACCTTTGAAGGAGGCCTCCACATCTTTTATTCTTCTTTCGCATCTCCTCTATGAGGAAGAACAAGTTTAAGGTAAGCAGGACACACTGCTGGTTCTATGGGTTAAGATCGTGATGGCACAGGGTCTATAAGAAAGGGAAGAACTGGGTTTAGTATGTGACAGACCCAATAGAAACACTCCTCCTCTCATTATGGGATCTCCTAGAGGGAAGGGGGAGGACAGCTTTTACTCCTATTGCATCTATCGTTCGGTTTACATGGTAGACATTGTGGTTTACTAATTGCTTTTTATCAAGAAAACAAGCAGCTGATAACTAGAGAAGTAAGTGAATAGTCTCAATCCCACATGGACAACTTGGAAAATCAGATGCTGAAGTGGCTGTATCTGCGCTTTGTAACAAAATGGTGTTCGTATCTGTTGATAGGACTTGACACCCATCCCTTGTTTCTTTTCTTTGTACCGATATTGATGCGCTGTGTGCTTACCTCCTCTCAGAAAATGATGTGACAAAATGGTGACTTTTGACAAGCATTGCAGCGACTTCCAGGGACCAGAATGTAGAAAGCAGTAAACCAGATTGTTACTGAAACACAAATGATAATTGGGATCTTAAATTAATAACATTCTCCCTCGTGCGATATCTCAAAATAAATTTCCGGCTGAACTAAAACTTACAAATGTTTTGGGTTTTTTTCTGACAAACACTGTCACCAGTTACACTGGTCCCATCAAAGTCCCATTTTAAAGAATGGCTTAGTTAGTTTACATGTGTGGGCTTTTTTCTCAGTAGTTTTAATTCAGAACATGTCAGAACTGTTTAACACCAAGCCAGAAATTCATTCTGTCACTTTGCAGCTATAGAGAAGACAGTAATTTTGCAGTGCTAAGCAGCAAGGTGAATAAGGTTAGCAAAAAGGCAAGGAAAACGCGAGAAACAGAGGCCGTCCACTGAACGAATGGCAAAGCACGGCCCTATTCATTCTGACCTGAATCTCTGTACCCCTAACAAACCGTTGGCAAGTGCAAAGCAACCAGCCTCTCCCAGCCCCTCACTTTGGGGCTGCCAGGAGGGATTTCTCAGGCGTGAGAAGTTCCCTGGGTCTTCTGAAAGGAGACAAATACAGACAGACTCAAGGCCTACAGGCCGGCTGCTCTGGCTTTGATAGCAGCTGACATTTTGTAATTTTTTCGTTGTAGAATGGTCAGAATAATTATCCATGGTGAAGGCGGCTGTGCGTACCCCCTTCTTCCATCACCTAGCACATCCCAGCCCACTCTCTGCTCCATAGCTGCTTTGGAACTTCCAGGCTTGGTGGTTCTGTGCCCCTGAAGTCATTAAAAGGCTACAAAAAGCTACCCAAACACTTTGTTAAACACAAGTGTAAGCCACTGCTTTCCTCCTTGCGTTGCATATGCACAGCAGACTAGGGGCTTGTTTAGGAAGCAGTCAGGAATCTCTTTGTTTCCCTCTTTCAGGTACAAGGTGAATTAATCTGTTCGGAAACCGGCAAAAGCAACCCTCCTCTCCTCTCCTCTCCTCTCCTCTCCTCCCCCCATATGCCTGAATTCTTCCAGCCTACATCTCTTGACAATAAAGACAGATAAAGCTCGGATACCCTTCCAGAGGAAGGAATTGAGCCTGTTTCTTTGCATGTAAGTTTTCTAAATAAATCGCTTTTGTTGTTTAAAGCTGTGATGAATGGAGACACAGGGCCAGGTTGGTCGCTGGAACAGTACAATGGATGTAAGAAGGTTTTTTTTTTTCTTTGCTATATAAATCATTCACATTGTTTAAGGTACATTGATCAATCTAATGGCTTGTAATAGGCTCCTAATTGCCACTAGGAAAGTACTGCAAGCTTGCATTTGAACGTGAAATGGTTCATGATCTGAGCTGAAATTCACCTTAAGCCTGAGCTCCAGTAATTACAGAACACAGAAGGAGCACAATGAACGGCTCCCAGTCTTTCCTCGCCCTAATCCCAGGACAGGGGGAGGGGGGAGAGGGGAACATACGAATGGGGGGTCCAGCGTATTTTCCTCTTCCAAACCAGCAATTCATTAACGGGCGAAACCTGCAGGAGGATTTATTGGTCATTGTGGACCGAAGAGAACTTTGTAATGTCAATCATCCCGCCTATTACGCTCCCACATATCTCTATCTGCAGATAGAGAGCTTGCTTAAATCACAGCCAACATTCTGAGTCATGCCGGGCTAAAAACGTGATGTAAAAAGCTAGGACGGTATCAGGAGAGACGCGGGGACAGGACTCTTCCTTCTGTCGTGAGGATGCTCTGGTGAGGCACACGCCTGCTCGCCTGCTCTCCCGTCTCCCCGCACGGTGCTGCTGCTGCTGCTGCTGCTGCTGCTGCTGCTGTTGCTGCTGCTGCTGCTTACCGGCCAGCGGGGGAGCGGGGGGGGCGGAGCCCCGCGGGGGTGGGCCCGCTGCCGGAGGACTGCCAAGCCAGCGGCTGTGGCCGCGGCTCCTCTGCTTAAAATACGGACCTAATTACCAAGTCATCCGAGCCTCTTTAATAGACTCGTGTGAAAAGGTGGTTTCACGCTCTGCAAACGTGGGTCCAACCGCTTGCTAATTAAACTCCTTCTATTTAGAAACACCTTCATCTTAAGAAAGCTTTATGAACGCTAGCACCGGCTGAATTTCGAACCTGCTGCAGCCTGAGCTTGCCATGTCTAACCTATGTATCATGACGGCACTGGAGAGCTTGTGAGCCAAGAGAGAAAATCCTCGTACAATGTTCCTCATACAATGTTCCTCAGACTTTCCTACCAAGGCAGGAAACAAACCTATGATGCTGTTGAATAACCTTCCAATAATTGTAGTAATTAAAATCATCATAGAGTCTGCAGTCACCTTCCTTCCTTTGACACTAGTCTTTCCCTTGAATTGTTAACGTGTCTTCGGCTGAGATAAACAGAACAAGGGAGGTTTAAAATATACGGTCCAAATAAATTTGGCGGAAGAGAATTAGTTCCACAGACGCGTTTCTGACTGCGCTCAGTAGACGAGAGGATTTCTAAAACTATCGCGCAGATTTTTTAAACGCAGGGTAATACGGGTCGCCCTGTTACTCCTAAACAGTGTCACCTTAGAGATCGAGGGAAAGATGAGAGCCCAGCCTGATGCTCCACCTCGGGGCTCTGCGTGCAGGGGGCAGGAGGAGAGGGGAGTGCATTATGTACCAAACATCGTATGAAAGCTCAAGCAGAAATTGTTGGAGAGTGCCATAATTTTCATTTCCTTTCCATGATCTATTCGATCCCAGTGCTCATTCCCTTTTTATTAACCATAAAAGATTTCCTTCTGCTCAAAAGCTGCACTTCATCTTCACCCACAAATGAAAAACTCTACAGCAGAAAGAATTCAGTGGACTCAACAGGCACCACGGTCTGTATTTTAACACCATCTCTGTATATGCTTCCCCCTTTTAATACCTACTCTCGGGCAGAATAGCGGGGAAGCCTTTTCTTAACTGAAGTTATTAATTTATCGCCAGGTCCCCCTCTGCGTCGCTCTGATAATCAATGGTGGTTTCTAGACCACGGAAATGAAAACTGTAATTGAGGGAGAGAGCGGGGTTCGCGTGGAAGTCGGGCTGCTACCAAAAGAATTAAGAAATCTGGCAGGACGCAATTATGTATCTCGGCGATGAGCAGTTTGCCTGTTTCCTGCCCACGTCCCTTCTGTCTGGCAGCAAATGAGGCTGCTTCTCTCGAACTTGGAGGGGTTTGCCCCTTTGCCACCCGTAACACCCATGTGTAAAACTCCGTGCCCCTCCTAGGACTCAGGGGAAATTGTACAGCAACCTTACATTTAACTGCTATTAAATCGATTTATTTGGAAAATATTTGGCAGCTCTTTCCCAGAGCTCTGTTTGAACAGAAGAGCCATTTCATCTGACGCTCTTGAACATGAACCCAGGAGCCTCCCAATCAGCTTTAATGAACGAATTGTTTCCCAGCTTTACCTCCTAAAGACAGCAACTTTAGTAGTTGCACGGATCAAAAGGCACGCGTAAAGGGAAGATGGGAAACAATATTGTTCAAAGGAAGTGAACTGTTGCATTTAATTAGGCTATTCTTCTTTATTAGTATTCATATTGAGATTTTTTTTAAGATTTATGTTGATTTAACGGTAATGTATTTATGATGTAAATATATTCCGAGATGAAAACGTCACGGATCAATTGTAAAGGACCCGGATACATAATTTTAAAAAATCAGTTTCAGTTTATATGAGGTTCTCACCCCACTTTCGCTTCTTAGTCAGATTTGTTTATGCAGAATCGACATTTAATAGTGCTAATTGCACTCCAGTTAAATTGCCCTGATTGCAGAAAGGGAAGCAATTTTCGTGCTCTCTGTCTGGGTTTGGAAGAAATTGTTTTATATTCACCTCTTTATAAAGAAGTGGAGATAAGGCACCGAGCCTTTGCACAAATTGCACTTACGGGCTGACTGGCAGCATTCAGGCGCTATAATAGAGCATTATTTGGCCGTTTTGAATAATGTAAAGCATTTGCTGAAAGCTATTCTCCTGAAAATTGCTTTAACTTTTAAAAGGGTGATGATTCACTCCAAACCAGGCCTTTGTTACATTGTCGTTATCCCCCCAAATGTTTTAAGTCAGCTCAACACTTTAGCATAACACACTGATCTTTGTTTAAAAACTCGATTTTTGGAGTATGAAAAAATCTGCCAGAGAATACTTGACCCCCTGAAGGTTTGAGCAGCGTTCCCCCTTTCGCCGCCATTCGCTCAGCCGTTCCCCCGCCTGCCTCGTTCCTGCGGATTTTGGTTACTTTTCCGATTACAAAGGGGGCGAGGAGGTAGCTGTGAGGCAGGCAGAGCCACCCGTCTGCCTCCCGGCACAACAGAAACCCCACTTTGCTGCGGGAGCGCAAGCGGGCAGCGGATGCCTTTACTCGCTGATGCAGAGGCAACATTTTCCAACGTCACGCTCTCCATCTGCCTTCCAGCTTATTTTATTTACGACTTGCCCCGAGGAGAGGGGAAAGACCCTCTCCCCCCGCCGCCCCGGGCTTGGCCAGAAGCGCCTCGCTGCCACTTGACGACCACCTCGGCAGGCTCCTGGGAAGGAGCGGGAGGAAGGAAGGAGGGGAGGAAGGGAGGGAGGGAGGAAGGAATGGAAGGAAGGAAGGAAGGAAAGGAAGGGGAGGAAGGAGGAAGGGAGGAAGGAAGGGAGGGAGGAGGAAGGGAGGAAGGAGAGGAAGGGGAGGAAGGAAGGGAGGAGGGGAGGAAGGGGGGGAAGGGGAAGGGGAAGG
>NW_008824035.1:9432058-9433609 GCF_000699105.1 Pygoscelis adeliae | reverse complement strand
GGAGGGAGGGAGGGAGGGAGGGAGGGAGTCACCTGTTGGGCGATTGCTCCCGGGTGCCCCTGTCGGACTCCTCGCCTCGCCCGCGGGGGTTATGTCGCTCCCCCCGCCACCGCCTTTCAATCGCCTCCACCCGTCGAGCGTTACAGCCCCCCTGGGTAAAGCCGCCGCTTATGATCTGCTCCAGGCAGACCTTTCGGAGAGAGGGTTTAGCAATGCACTCCCCGGACCCCTGCGCTGGCTGCGAGTCAATGTGGAAAGCATTAAGCGCAGAACAGTATTTCCTCCTACTGCCCCGACTCTGTTCAATACGCGGCGACAAAAAGACGAGCGCCCTTTGAAAATAGCCTTAGGCGTTTAAATAACAGATAATCTCCAGGGACACCCTTCCCTAGCGTGGCAGGCGTCCTGCAGATTGCATAACACAATGTACAACAAAACTCAGTGCCCGCCTTATTTAGGCACGGAAAAAAATATATCAAAACAAGTCAAGAAAAGCGAAATCCCCTCAAACTCGCGGTTTCTCCATCTTGCTCCTTAGCGATGCCTATTTTGCATCTGCTAGGAGGTTTTACACTGGATGGCCGAGGCGGCACCGAGGAGGAGGAAATACTGACTCAAATGCAGAGCAAGTACCCGGCGTTGCTTGAACGCACTCGTATTTCTGGTTCAGAACTGTACCCAGCTGCGCTGGGGACGGCAGAAGCTGAGGGAAAAGCTCCCGCTCCCAGCCTTGCAGAGACGATCGCAATGATGAAAAGTTGCACGCCTATTGATCTTCCGCGGACACAGTACGGGCAAGTTCTAGCCAATTACTTACGAAGCCTCCAATAATTACAAATCAAAGGGACTAGCTTGCAAGACATTGAGGAGCCGAGGTTTGGACTTACATTTCGCACATGCAGAGAGCAGGTAAAGTCTCTGTCGCTCACTGGGCGTGTGGAGTGTGCACAGTGCAGAGGCCACAGGCAAGTGCTGGGGAGGCTTATTCCAGCAGCGCCCTAGCACTGCTGGCAGGGAGCGAGCCTTCTGCCATCAGCAGCACTGTTTCCACGGGGGTAGACGAGGCTTGAAAAACGTGCTGCAGGCTGCGAATTTGACTTTCAAAGTATTTTGCCGGGGATTACTCTGTGAAATAGAATCCGCTCTCTTAAGCGACGGGATGTCATATGCCCCTCGTCCCCCCTTCCCGCCCCGGTACGAGAGCAAAGGGATGCCTGTCGGTTCCCTGCCTTCGGATTTTTTTGGCGCTATATACAACTAAAAAGCCTCCTCGGTTCCTTTTGCAAAGAAAGTGAGAAATACGTCGTGCCCGGAATCCCTTTTGGCATTTAGCAAAGCAAAACCAAAAAACCAGCGTGTTTTCATAAAATGTCATTAGGCGCTGTTAGGTTATTCGTACCCAGCACGGACAGCTGCCCAACAGCCTGTAAGGGGAGCAAAGGGCCTGTCGAATAAAAGCAGTGCAGGTGCGGTTTACCGGAGGCGAGGATCGCGGGTGACCGAGTAAGCAGCGGGGGACCTAACACCTCCTGCACAGTTTAAGGCGACGGC
>NW_008824035.1:9427024-9428965 GCF_000699105.1 Pygoscelis adeliae | reverse complement strand
ACACTTTCTTCCGTTTCCTCTTCCTTTTCTGTTGGAAGGAAAGCATCCTAAGAGAGGCTGAAGGTGAGAAATCAAACTGCAAGTCCGAGACGGTTCCTCTGTATCTCATAAACATCTGTATAAATAGGGTTCAAAAAAGAGAAGAAAAAAAAAAAAGAAAACCAGATCGTGTTCGCTTATTTTTCTTGTAAATGTTGATCTGATAGGGGGGTTGGGGATTTCTTTTTTTTTATTGGTGAATTCCTGAAATTCAGGGAGGTTTTGGGGGCTTTGGTTCTTTTTTTATTATTATTTTAAATTTCTGATGCACTTTGTGGAAGTCAGTATATATGTAAAAGATATTTAAAATGTTGAGTTAACATTTCACTCAAACACACGTAAGTTAAGGTCTCTTAAAGAAATTAAATGCGTTTATCTGTATGGAAAAAATCTTGACATATTTTCATTTTGGTATTATTAAAGGACTCTGAACAATATACTCGCGGGTTTGTTCTTCTTCGTGCCCCCTCCTTCCCCCCGCCCAGCCCTCGCAGGGGTCAGGTTTTTAGTGGGAGCCCTCGCACCCCTCCCAGCCCTGTGATTAAAAATACGGCAGGCAGTGATAGCCGGGAGGGGAAGGAACCGGCCCCCGAGCCAGCGGGGCTGAAGCGCTCCGGTCGCCCTTTTCAAACCGCCTTAGTTTGGGGGGTTGGTTAGGGGGGGGTGTTGTTTGTTTGGTTTTGAAACAAATTTAAACCGAGCCCGAGCCCCGCTAGACCAGCCGGGACCCACGCCGAGCCCTGGGCGCCTTTGGGGAAACCGGCCCCAAAATGGAGTGAAACCGACCTGTGCTGAGGAACTATTTATTTAATTTTAAAAGCGTTTAGCGCCACAAGGCTGCCTGGGTTGGGAGGTGATCTCGGGGGAATAAATCGCTAGAGTCAATACTCCGGAAAAGACATTTCATGCCTAAATGAAAATCTTGTTAAATGTTATTAATTTTGACTTAGAGCACACAGCAGCCCCCTGTGCCTTGTATTCCCTTATTAGGGATTCATGTCTTATCAAATATCTAATTAATCTCCTAGACATCATTTGTTCTGGCCAACTTTATCTCAGCTGGTCCGCGGGGAAAACTCCGAATATTCTCGGTGACAAAGCTCCCTTGAAGATCCTTTTAATTGTCCAAATTAACTGCACCAAATTTGCATGTCAAACGGTAAAGGGCAACCTGAGATAAAATGTAAACGTTTTAAAAGCCCCAAACTAAGCACTTGATTTGATAACTAGGCTTTTTAATGTTATGGAAGACAACTGCTCCTTTCCTTTTCAAAGACAGTTGATCTATGCAAATACTGAATTGGAAATGCTTATGTCCCCATGCAGTCAAATGGTCCTTGCATGTTATTTGAATATCAGTGGCTCTGCTATTGAAAAGGTTCAAGGATGCTCTCTGACTTCTTTGTGATTACTCAGTGCAGCGTCTTATTCTGAAGAAAAAAAACTCGGGAATAATTAAAGGCTGGGCTAAGGCCTGGGAACACATTTGGGACAGGAATCTCATTTAGACAGGCTCTTTCAAAATAAGGCACAGTTAAATTGACCAGAAGGCAATTATTGAAATGAAAATTATTTTCACTCCCTTTGTCTCCTGACCACCAACCTAACAGCCACAGTATTTTTTTAAAGGCAAATTGTTAAATGAGATAATTGTGTTATTAAAAAAAAAAGGGGGGGGGGAAGGAAAAAAAAAGTTAATTTAGTCTGCCCGGTACAGATTGGAGGAATACAAATATTTTAATCCTCCGTAAAACAGGGAATGCAAATAACATCAGGAAGCGGATTCTGCTGTCGGCCACCAACTGGAATAAAGACGTTGCGTTAAAGAAAATACATCTGCCGTGAATACTAATAACCGCGCCACTGTTGCACAAAAGCGGCCGGGCAGCGCCGACACCGCCT
>NW_008824035.1:9424434-9424763 GCF_000699105.1 Pygoscelis adeliae | reverse complement strand
CCGAGATGTGCTAATTGCTACTTGGGTGGCAGGGCGCGAAGTCCTTGTCCGTTTCCTAGTACAAAGTAGGTTGCTAGAAAATTTGAAATTGCCTTTCAGCCTAAAGCTGCCTTACCTGAATGTCATAATTACAGTAATTATGTACATCCAAATTACATGCTAATTAAATTAGAATCAAATCGTTCTAAATCGAAATCAAATGAGGTAGCGAGAATTAATCAATGACAACATAAATAGAGAGCTTCCTTCAGGGATATTTATTGTAACGATCCAAGCAGGAACCCGATCTGGAAGTCACCTGTTTATTTACTTTCGGAACAGTAATAATT